>NC_053458.1:8319750-8476223 GCF_015227805.2 Hirundo rustica
TGGTGACGTACAGAGAATGTGGAGAAGATAAAAATCAAAGGAGCACAACGAAAATAAGTCTCAGCACTAAGAGGAAACATTGTTTTGAGGAGCAAAATTTTGCTGCAAATGTTTTGAAAAAAAAACGCAGCCAAATGTAAAACACAGAAGTGACAATGATGTCTAAGCATCACACACAAAATATCCATCATGCTTCATTTTAAGTCAGAAAACCAAAGCTGGGCCATTCCCCACACGTGTTCAAAACTGAAGATGGGTTCAGAGAGCCCTCAAGCCATCACTCCATCCCCACACCAATTAATGACCCTGGGCACTGTGTGTCCAGGTGCTTTCAGGCAGCCTTCTCCATCTCCCTCACCTGCAGGAGATTTGGGGTAACACCACTCCATAGCCAGGTACCAACAAGTCACAAGAACAGATGTTATGTGGCAGAACACAGGACTGTCAGATAAGAAGTGATAACAGACAGCAGCTAAACCCCAGAGAACAGCACGGAATTAATCCTTGATCCCTGCTGCAGCAGACAGGGAATCACCCCTGCTCTTTTTATGAATATCATATGTTCATGTGTTTGCTGGATTGTCATTTGTATTGCCTGCTCTATGACCACCACCAGGAGCCAAGAGCCAGGGTCAGAGGGCTGATGGCAGCCCCAGCTGTCCCCATTCACCAGCAGCTAATGGGGAACACAGGTGTGCTCCACCCTGGAGGCTCACCTTGCACCATACTCAGCTTGGCAGGAGGGGGAGAAGGCAGGAATCAAGCCAGAAGTGGGAAACTGCCAATGGAAATGTAGGTCCTAAAAGCATAAGGGAAGAAAAGAGAGAGCCCTGGCTCAGACACAGCAAGGATCCAGGGATCTGCATAAACCAGCCATAAATGGCTAAAACTAGCCCAGCTTTCCTGCCTTTTTTTTTTTTTTTTTGATCCTGTTACCTGCAAACTCAGAAAAGAACATAGCTTATGATGTTTTTCGTGCAGAGATGGCAAACCACACAGTACACTGGGGTACAAAATTAACCAGCTTCTCACAGTACTTCAAGAAAAGGCTCACTGCTGAAGAAACCAGGAAAATGGACACCAGCAGCAGAAGCCTTCATGAGGGCATTGTGGAGACCAAGAATCTTTCCAGAGTTGAGTTAAAACAACAAAAAAATATAAAGAGGACAGGACAGTTTCAATGCCAGGCCCATCACTGACTCCACCCCACCATACTGCTAAACATCCAGCACAGAGGAAGTGTCAGGAGAAGAATCACTCATCTCATTTTTCCCAACTTGAGCAAGCAGACCCACACACAGCACTGGGCTGGGCAGCCTGGGGACTGGCCCAGCACAGTGTGAGGTGTATTTGCACCTGGGAGGACAGCAGCCCCCGGTAAAGAGATCATGGGGATGGGAGGCATAGTACCAGCACTGCAGCAGGGAAAGGAGGAAGGGGAATTAAATTGGTTTAAAAAAAAAAAAAAAAAAAAAAAAAAAAGTGAGGTAGCAGAGGGAGCTATGTCCCATTAGCACCTCCAAACTGGTGCTTTGAATGTGGAAAATTGCTGGACCAAGGAGAATCAGGCAAAGAGCCAGCAAGGAGCAGGCTATTCACCAGCTTCATCTGCAACAAAGCCACATCCTGACTGCAAATCTTGCAAATCAATTATGCCCACAGGTTGTTGGGTTGCAAAGGCGGGGAAGAGGGAGTTTGTTTTGCTTTTCTTAGTAAACCACAAGACCATTTCCTAGCACATTACCCCAAGAATGACAGGCAGGGCCAGGGCTGCCAGGTGCCTGGGAAGAGGCTGCCAAGTCCCAAGGATCACCATTGCTAATTGGCTCCTCTGAAATGAGCGTGACAGAGAGCCACATTTTCTCACCCACAGGTTTCAGGGTTATATTTAACTGGCTAAGGCAGAATTAAATGTCAGCTTGGCTGGAAGGAGAAAAAACAAAACAAAACAAACAGCAACAAACAAAGTGAGAACTTGTCATTAAGCCGGAGGGGAGTCAGTGCTAAGTGCACTGCGGACGGTGCCCACACACAGCCTGGCAGGGACCAGCACAGGCAAGAAGGAACCAAGGGATTTATCCCTTTAAAAGCACAGTTTAAACTCAGGTTGCTTATTTTGATTTGTAAGAAACACAGGGGGTGAGGGAAAGGGGACGCATTTTCCCCCTCTGATTTCTGTCCTGGGTACTCCCATCTCTCTGTTGGATTGCAACCACAGATTTCCACATCCAGCAACACTGATGGCAGAAGCTTCCAGCAAAAAGAGAATGGGGTGGTGAAAAGAGACTCCTCAAACACATCTGGAGCCACTGGAGAAGTTCAATTCAGCTGGAGCACAGGTCCCTTTGCGGGTGATGAAAGAGGGTGGAGGAGGAAGGGGAGGGAGCATTGCCTTCCCCACACACAGCACCTGCTCCAAAACAGCCAGCAGGGCTCCTCACAGCAGCACACACATCACTGGGATGGGAAGGGCAGCTCCAGACCTCCATCCTCTTGCTCCCTAAACCATGGGTTCAGGTTTCCTTGGCTCATGGTACCAGCCAGAGAAAACCCCATCCCCAGAAGCAGCTGTTTTCACCCCTTGCATGCTTCTTGCCTGTCTCCAGGCATGCAGGTGTGGGAACAGCCCTTGCCACAATTCTCAACAGCACCAAGCCCATTCCCCTTTGGGAGAGGGCAGTGCTGGCACATCTCAGGCTTCAGAGTCAGTACTGGGCTGTTTGAGACCTCAGATACAGCAAAGAGGACATTTGTCCTCTGCCAAATAGGATGATGCAGGATGTACGAAAAGACAAGGCACATCCGAGGCCTGCTGTGGTTGTACCTCACAAAAGAGAGGAACTGGGAATATACCATCATGTTCACCCTGCAAGCCCTTCAGTCAGGTGTATGAAGGCAACCCCAGGAGTGACAAAAATGAGTCACAGACCTTCCCAATCATACTGGACAACATGAAGTGATCCCACTCCAAAGGGAACCCAGCTGTGTGCCCTATCCAGCATCATGGACCTGGAGGGGAAGATCAGGATCAAGGGGAATAATGAGAGGAGATCTCAAACCATGGGAGATTGGCTGCTTCGTGTGCATTAACCACTAAGAAAATATAAGTAGGGATATAGCTATATCCCTAATTTTGCATTACCAGAAGATTTATTTTCTTTCCTCTCCTCCACCATAAACTATTGTT
Organism: Hirundo rustica; assembly: GCF_015227805.2. Lineage (NCBI taxonomy): Eukaryota > Metazoa > Chordata > Aves > Passeriformes > Hirundinidae > Hirundo > Hirundo rustica. The sequence goes on from NC_053458.1 coordinate 8,322,938, forward strand.
TAATCCAGGTGACCTCCTCCTCCTCCCATTCCCTAAACAAGAGAAAATGGCAAATTCTAGGAAAATAGAGCTATAAAATTAAAAGTATCTTTTCAAAGCATGGTGTTTCACTTTCCAGTCAGAAGTGAAGTATTCTGGACCAAGCTGTGTTTAAAATCATGCTTTTCTAAGTCAAAATGGTCATTGCAAGTGAGATAACTGTTTTGAAGCAGTTTAACTTTGTGAAGAGAATGACAGAGTTAAATATTTAGACACTGTTACACCAAAACTTCTTATTCACTGGAAACAGGTTATTTTGACGTTTTAATCTTAACCAGGAAGCAAAAATTTCAAAAACCCAACAAAATGTTGACACATCCGAATTTCCTTCTGGCTGGCAGGTCTGTTTTCTAACCACCCCTTCTTAAATGAAGACGGAAATATTAAGCTTCAGCTCATATTTCTCCAGGCTTATTTTCTTCAGCTCCCATCTTTAAAAACTGGAGACCATAAATAGCCTGGGTATTTTCCTCCAGACTGCAACACAGACTTTTAAACCAAGCATTTGCAATCATCACAGCTGTAATAAATACGTTTCTTCAAAGGGATTACATTGGACTGTGGTTTTCAGTATTGCCTTGTTGCCTGTTGTGAAATCTCATCATAAATTAATTTGATTCTATTATCTTTCTGATACAATCTGCTTTCTGACAGATCAGTTTTAATCTTGGTTGATTCCTGTTTCTTATTGACAGCTCGGAGCACTGTTGAAGAGATGCAAGTTATTAATGTTGACAGGGTTTGTAATGGAATATCTTTTATCCAGCAACATATCCTTTGTAATGTTTTTATTCCCCCTTCTCTGGCTACTTTAAGAGGCTAAACAGAAAAATCAAACAAGCCATACAGCTTGACTTTCCTGGAACCCTTTCCAGTTCTTTCTGGAACTTCCTTCTACATCTACTGAGGATGTTATGGTATAAGGTGTTATTCATATTGGACAAAACTGCTAAAACAATAACACAGTGAAGGTTAAGCACAGTGCAATCCATTTGGAAATCCAAACTGGATCAAACAACTTAAACGTATTTCATATTTTTACAAAATTATGTAAGTCTACAATGCAAACCAACAAGAGAAACAAGGAGGGAAATTAGCAAGACAGCTGATGCACTACCCAAGCTTGAGATAATGCCTCCCCCTGCACCACCAAAGAGGACAGGAAAAAAAAGATTTGATCCATTGAGCCAGAGATAGTTGTCTGGCTCACTGGGAATTAGGCTTCTATAGTCCTGATCCTTAGGACAAAGCAAGGGAGCCTGAACCTCCTCTATCCTGCTTTACCAACTATCCTCAAAACACCCTTCCATTTCACACATGATTCATTTAACCTTAAATGCCTATTAAATATTTTCTTGAAAACATTATAACTGTGCAAGGAACACAAGAGAAGAATTAAACTGTCACACCTCACCCTTTGCACCTTCTCTGCTGGAGCAAATAAATTCCAGGCACCAAAACTTCAGCAGCAGTGACTGCAGCAGCTATCCCAGGGACAGCAGACAAAACACCTCTAAATCGGTGTAATTCTCTATTCAGGTTCCCCTGCAAAAGTGTTTTACAGCCACTCTGGGTTCACAGTGCACAAGATACCAGGATTTACGACTGGGATTTAAGCAAATCTATAACTCCTAATGAATAGGAAAAGACTTTTGCAGGGAGCATGACCCCCAGCAGCCTCCTCTTGGTTTCCTATCTCTCTTTTCCATGTGCATTGTGCTCATGCTGCCACAAGCAGCAGAGGGACCAGGTGACCAGGAACAGCCCAAATAGTTCCAGGATAGAGCAGGAATTATTCTAGTATACAGGAGGGGGAAAAAACCAAGCCTTGACAATCCCAATTTCCACCCTGAGCCTGCTATTTTCCCACTGGTCTCTTGGAAGCGTTGGGAATGCATCACCCAACAGCAAGGCAGGAGAGGATCCCACCTCCTGCCTCACTCACAGGAATTCACCAGGCCAAGGCTGCCTCAGTCTGACATGCCCCTACTCTGACATTTACTAACAGAATGTTTTCTCTAGATTTGTAGGTTTACTTTGACCAGCTTCCACATTCTTATCTTTCCTCCAAAGTGATCAAGCCCTATTTCTTGGTATCTTTAGCAGTAGGCTCTCAGAGCCGAGCCGGTTTGCCTTCCAGTAAAATTAATAGTACCTTTCCCCAATTATCTGGAAGCCCTTGAGAGCCCCGTGTTATTACTGGAGTGCTTTTCATTAGCTGTGCTGGTTCAAGGCTGCGGGAGGATGGAGCTCAGCACAGGAGTCAAACTGTTCTGGACAGAATGAACTAGAAACCTCGTAACACAATTAGAAGTACCCACAGGGTAACATATAACTTTACTGTCAAGCCCTGAAATAACATGGCTAGCTAATGAAATAAAATAAACTTTGTTTTAATTAAAATTAAAAACATTTTATCTCTCTCATTTCAGTCTTAAAACAGGGGCAGTTCAAAAGTCACTATGGAACAAATGAGAAAAACATTTGCAAAGTGAGGGGCAGGGACGAGAGTAACATCACCAGGTTTGGAGTGACCTGCACCACGAACCCCTGGCAAGATCTTTATCTGAAAACAGCCTGCAAGAGATGTTTGTGGAACAGATTCCTAATGAAGAATTAAACCTGAAAACCACAGGGATGCTCTCATGGAGCCACTCTACCTCTAGACTCCAGCTGAGCAGAAGATATTCCCCCAAACCAGGAAGCAAGGGGATATGAGCTGCTCAGGAACCATGTGGACACAAGTGTGACCCAAACACGAGGGACCGCAGCCTCGTGCTGGGAACAGCAGCTCTGCTCCCTGAAGGGAGTTTCATTTCCACTCTTTCTTCACCCAGTGGCAGCAACTTCCCAGCAGATCTGACAGCACATGGCTTTGCTGCCACAGCCATGATCAAAGGCAAACTCTGCCCCCACAATTCTCATTTCTCCTGGCCTCTTCCTCTTGTAGCTGATTGCTTCTTAACTGTTCTCCAAATCCTTGGAGGGGCACTCCAAGAGGGACACCACTGCTTTCCTCTCACTTTCCATGGTTATTGGGCACAGGAATGAGCCCACCTAGAGATATCCTAACTGAACATGGTGTGTTATAGAGGCTTTATGCACACAAAGGGAGAAAAAGGAGAGCTGGTAAAAATAATAATCAGCTTTCCTTTTATTACACACACATATATATAAACAGAAATTTTGGCAAACGGTATTGGGGCAAAAAATATTCCATGCTTGCCCAGTTTGATGAACAATGGAGGTATGTGGAGAGCTAGACTGTGTGATCAGGGTCTGATGGAAACCAGAAATTACCCAGGGGAACCAAATCCTCTTGGTTGAAATTCCAGTTTTCTGTCAGAAGTTCTTCAACAGCTTTTCAACAGTTTCAATTTAACCTTCTTTAAAAGCAGTTTGGTACCTATTCCTGCTGTAAATGAGATCTGAGGGATTTTCTGATCTCTTAATGCTCCATCTACATGTACACCACCAGCATATCAACTATAGGTATGGATGAGTACCTCCACACAGGACAAGCAGCAGTGGAATTCCAGAATGAAAACATTTTTTAATATGAAATTATGCATATATATATATATGAATTTCTCCCTTACTCTAAAATTCAGTGTAACCTGACCTCTACATTTGTTCACTGACTCCAGTATTCCCTAGCCACTCTTGTTTGCCTACAGCAAATTGGGGAAGACAGATCACTACTAGTCTGGAGGTGAGTTAGGGCAGGGCTGATGTGGTGGTTGGGTTTTTCCTGCTCACAGACTCTTCTTCCCCATCTGTTCCTGAGTCCAATGGAAGCACAGGCAAATAATAAACCATACTACATCCTCATTCCCACTGCTTGTTAAGGGTCAACAATACTGGAAGGTGCTCTGTAGGGAGCACTAGAAGATGTTCAGAAGGCAGATAGATCTTCAGCTCATTCAGAAAATCAGGCCAAAATTAAAGCACCCAAGCCCTGATTTTACAGAAAGTGGGTCTGAAATCACCTGCCCAAGCCCAACAGCTGGCTTCCTGCTTTGAGATATATCTACTATTTCCCAAAGAAGCTGGCAGGATCTGTATCTTGTTCTAGTCACCAAATGCAAAGCATGGAAAAAATAAAATACCATACCAAGGAGGAAGGAGCATCCAAAGCCAAGGAGTGTTAAATCAGTTGAAACAGCCTCCCTTGCTTACTGTGAGGGAGCTCACTTGCTCTGGAAGGGATTCAGTAGATGGGCAGCTTTCTTCAATCCAAAGTTTAATTAAATTCCTGACCTCAACCATTAGATTCAAGAGCCAAAACCTTGAAGTTACAGGGAAATCTGTCAGCAACCAGGCAGGGCTGTGGCATGAGACTGTGGTGGGGACTCTGCCAGACTCAGCATTGCTGATGAATTTGCTCTTTCTACCAGATCTTATTGCCAGATGACCTGAGCTCCACAGCAAGCACCAAAGCAGTGAAAGACACTGCTACGGTGGTCAATGTATCTGCTGCAAACCACAGCATGAACAAAGTTCTTTAGGGCTCTTTGATGCTGTGGGTACATTGCTTTCTGATTAAAACCAACTCAAGTCTGCTTACATGTGCTGTAATCCTGTCCTAGAGACCTGCTTAGTGCAAAGGGTGCACTCACTATGACAAATACTAGATGTCCATTAAAAGGAAACAGATTTCCAAAGCCAGAGCAGGAAAGATTAAGGGAAGAGGTGTGAAAGGAAAAGAGCAAAGGAATAGGAATGAAAGTCTCAGAAGCAAACTCAGGATGTAGAGAAATAAGAAGTGATGTAAAAATAACACAGGAGGTCAATCACAAGTGATACAGTTCACTGTTCAAAACATGTATATCTTAAAAACAATCTGAACTTATTCAATCCAATAAAAGCACCAGTTCTCATTAGACACTTACTTTAGGGAAGTATTATTTCTGTGCTGGCTTACAAGTTTTCTCCCTCTCTCTTTCTCAAACTCATCGCAATCTTAACTAATACAAGTAAATCTCTGCACATGAAATATGAGCCACTGGCAGCTCTCAGGCTCGCTTTTCATCCCAAGCCTAATGGGCAAAGCACTGTGATTTCATTTCACAAGCTTTTCCAGCTGAGCTCAGAGTCGATCATTTGCCAGAGTTTGACTCTTGCAAACAGCCTGCTGGAGCCACTGAACTCACAGGGTCAAATCCATCAATGGTGCAACCCCAGCTAACCTGAGACGCTTCAGCCTGGAGACTGGTTTGTTCCAAAGCATTAAACATCCCTTGAGACCCGTGATCACAGAACATTGTCATAACACTTAAGCAGCTATGGTATGTTAATTTAAAGTTGTCGAAATACACATACAGCCCTGCCTGTACTTCACTTGGACGCACACGAGAGGCCACAAAGTCCATTTATAATGTGGAGAATGTCCCCAGAGCAGTGCAGCTCCACGAGATAGTGAAGGGGCTGTTCAGCACAGTGGGACAGGCTTTCAAGGGAAACTCATTGCCTCTCCAGTACAAGGTTCTTGTTCCTTCAGCAGTGCCACCAGGCTCAGCCATTCATTTAAAAGCCTAGAGCAAAACCATCTATTTCCCATCTTAAGCAGCATCAGCACTTGGTGCTCCTCTCCAGGAAGAGGGCTCTGGTAGCTTAAAGAAATTTTAAAACCCCTAACTCTCAGGCTAAAAGGTTATAAAGCTCACTAGATAGTGGGGTATCCCTACACCCAAGGAAAATGGAAAGATGTCACATGTATTCAGATACATTTGCTGCTGACTGGTTTCAAATGTGGCCAAGGTGAGGTGTAAACGCCTCCTGATAGAAATAAAGGCTGCTAAAAAGAGTGGAGCAAGTCAGACCTCAAAGCAGTGAGGTCCCATGACTGAAAATTAAGCCTGTGATTACACACAAGAGCTGACCTCCAGCCAATTTCCCATCTCAAGATTTTTTTTTTAATCTATGGGAAATTTCTTCCTGCAACAAACATGGAAGAAAGCCAAGGCTACAGGATGAGAGATGTTCCAGCCCTTGGCCACTCTACAAGGGGGCCAAAAAGTGGGTCCTGGCTCCATGGCATTCTCAAACACCAATCTAGGAGCACTGTGGATCATCCCATGGTAGATATACCCAGGACCAATGCTGAAGGAACCAGAGCTGTGCTAGAACCCCATGCATACCAAACCAGGAGCACTGCCTTTTGCACTCCATCCAGGGGCAGAAGGACTTGGTGTTACAGCCAAGCTCCCTGCACTCCTGTGCTCTTCAGAAAACCCTGAACATCCAAAGCAAGGCTTGCAAGAGAGCCAGTTCCCCAACTCCTACCTGCTGGAGACTACTCCACTCCCTGGGGTGCCTTGGTCAAAACCCCACACGTCTCCCAGCGCAGTAAAGTCTGGAGCCACCCCCCCCTTATCCCATTTTCATGTCTTTACCAAAGTATTGCTGGAAGGAAACACTTCCCACAGAAAACACAGTGAAAGCAGGAACTTTCTGTTAAAAATTTTGTTTTTAACAAAGGCTTCAGTTTCCAAACGGGGGTTAGGGGACAGCAAGGGGGAAATAGGTTGTCAGAGAATTCTCATAGTGCTTTCTTTAAGTGCTTTGTTGGACCTGGATACAAAGAAATAAGAGAAAGGATAAAAAGCATGGACAACATACTACGAAACATATTAGAATCATTTCAATCATTTGGAAAAGTATTTTGGTTCCCATTGCTATTAAATATATATCATAAAATGTCAGGAAAAGCATTGTGGCTACAGCTGGTAAAAATAACATCATCTTACAACAAAATTCTTCATTATTGCTCTCTGCTTAACTGCCCTAGAACAGCAAGATATGAGAAAATGGAAATTTCCAGGAAATCCATTAATTGGAAAATAAGGATGTGTTGGATTCCTCATCAGAGAAAAAGGCACTTTTACTGAGCAAAGATCATTATTAAAATTCAAGTCATGCAGCTCATACTCTGAATCCAACAGGCAAGAACTTTCCGTAGTTACTCACAGCATATTTTCATAGTATTAAGATGATACACAGTTAGTTCTTTTTAAGCCAATTATGCAGAACAAACAACATTATTTGGGTGGATCTAGGAAAGCAAATAATATTTGTTTCCCGAAGAGCTACATGGAGCATTCATTGACTATTCTCCTAGGTAGCTCTCCAGTTATTCTCTTCTCAGAGGAGTTGGCAGGAGCCAGCACAGAAGTAAGGCAGCCTGACTTGTGGCTAGGTCCCTGTTACGCTGAATAATGGGAGAAGGGAAAGCTAAGTCCAGAATCAAACCAATACAAGTTTTAAAAAGTCAGAAGCCTTAAATTATGTTGGTGTTTCCACTTCAGATGGTCTCAGTCAAAAGAGCAGTGTTCCCTCCACCACACACCTCGTTTGTTCTACAGTAACTGCTATGGGTGTAAGCCCAGGAGAAGAGAGGAGGGACAGGGAGCACCTCACATCCTTTGGACTCAGTGATACCAAAAGCAGCTCTGGATGCAAGTTTGAACTGTCCTAGAGGGGCTCTGATTTACAATTGTCCAGGGGCCTGGCAGCTCTCTGCCAACAGCTCACTGGCAGAAAGGGGATAAAGTCCTAAGCACAGCAGGTCCTTCTTAGCTGCAGGTTTGTGCCATGAGCACCAGCAGGACAACAAGCATGAGAAAAAAAAAATATTCAACTTATCCTCAACTTTGGCACACCTGAGCTACCAATTATTCTTGTTTCTCCTGGGTTATTTCACCTAAATTCCTAATCCCCTTCTTCAAACACCAGAAGAGAAAAAGTAACTGCAATACACACTTTATAAGGCTCTGCTGAACTTGGCAGTGGGCTCTGGATGTCCTCAGAGAGCTCAGAATTTAGGGCCTGAATCAATTCCTATTGGAGCTTTTCCATTCATTCAGCAGCAGAGAAATTGGGATTGTCAGTAAGAAGACAGGCTGGGGAGGCAACTGCACAGGAAAGAGGACAGCCAGGATGCCTGGGTTGCTTTCTCATCTCCCTTTCCCAAACTCATAGCCCAACAAGCCCCTGCACCTTCCCACAACTGTTCCCCCTTCACCCCACCTTTGCAGACAGCGTTAGGCCATTTTAGCTGCTGCAGCTCTGCCCAAAAAAAATTTCACCCTTTTGAAGAGAGTTTCCTTCCCCATGATTCATGAGCTCACAGATCAGAGGTGAAGCCTGGGAAAGTCCAGCCCAGAAGGGAACATTTTGGATAGGCATGAATATGTAAAAGCAGGGTGTGGAGACTGCACGGGCTTTGCCAAACCCAGGCTGCCCGGCTGCTAGAAAAACCTCTTCCCTTCCCTGGGATACTTGAGCAGAGCAGGGAGGTGGGAGGCAGCTAAGCATTAACAGCTTGTGCTACAGGGTCGGGGCCTCCATCGAGGTCAGAAACGCTCTTCATTCCTGGAACATCCCCAGGCCCCAGCCTCCCTTGAAACCTGGGAACACAGCCACCTTTGCCCCACCTTCCCCGGCTGTGCCAGGCCCACGCTGGCCACCACCCAGATTTGGGGCCGCTAACTCTCCTTTTTGAAGTCAAAAAGGGGGAAAGAGAAGAAGAGAGGAAGCAAGACATGGAAAGGTCAAGCACCTTTGCCAAGGTGAAATGGCACATCCATGGTGGAGCTGGCATCTGAGCACAGGAGCGGCTGTTTTCTACACCAGCGCTAAAACATCCAGACCACCCTGCTGCCTCCGAGACCACACCGCCTCTGTGAAATGTGTGGAAATTTGCAGGCATTTTCCCTGATTTTTACAGGGATTTTTTGTTGTTGTTGTTCCACACTTGGCTCACAGCTGTTTGCCAAAATCAAATTGCTGAGGTGTTTCTGTCTCTTTAAAGCTTCACGAACAGACACTTGGACAAAACCCATCAGTGAATCGCAGCTGCAGTGGGGGGGGGATTTGATTTAGCCATGTCAGGCTGAAAGCAAGATATCCAAAGTGAGATCCAGCCCAGTCCCTCTTCCACTGCAGGCTGCTCACAACACACAATACCCCTGGCATCACCCACAACTCCTTCACTTGCTGTGAAAGGTGCTGGTATCTGGAGAACCAGACAGCTCTTTGATTCCTCCCAACAAGTTAAGCAGCATTTTCTGCAATAACTGTTTTACTCCGTACTCCCAAAGGAAAATAAATAAGAAAATATTCAGGCGGCCTCCTGCTCCAGTGCTACCAGGCTCTGCTGCAGCTTGCCAACCATATTTCTCGAGGATGATGACAATTTGCTCAGTTAAGCATGTGCACCTCACCATATTTCCCCAGCTTGTCACCGCTTTGCTCTGCTTGCGAGACACACACAGCCCCAGCATCTTGAAAGCCAGACAGAATGCCCTCCTGTCCCTTCTCAGCACCCATTCCTGATGGACGTGCCACAGATAAGACTTCATTCCTGCCCTCAAGGTCCCTGCCAATCCCAGAGCCTTCCCCTGGACCATCCACCTGCCTACAGACCAACCCCCAGGCGCATCAGGTGTATCAGAGGAACAGGGAAAGATATTCAAGGCTTACTCCAGGCAGAGGCAATGTTGGAAGCAAAGCACATGGAGACGATCTATTTTTTCTTCCTTAAAAAAACCCAGTGTAAGACACCAACGCATCTGCAACCCAGTCACATTCTGCAACTTGCCATCAAGGTTCTGAACAGCAAACAAAAGGTTAAACAAACAAACCCTGAGCAATATCTCAGGCTTGACAGATGCAAAAAAAAAAAAAAAAAAAGCTTCCAGCCAGTAAGATTTGTTCTTCCCCAGCTGTAGGTTCATATTTTTAATGTCAGATTGCAAAAATAATAAAGGGGGGGGCGGGGGGGGAGGAGAAGACAAAGAAAAGCAAACATTGAGCTCACAACTGGATGGGAAATGAACTGGAAGCTCACATTTGTGTATATTTTTCCCTGGCGAAGAGAAGCCAGCTGGTATGTTGGAAGGTCCTGAAAACCTGTCCTGACATCAGCAGAAGTGTGAGCAGCAATACCTCTCCCGTGCTGGCTCATGCGTTTTCTCCTATCTCACTTCATCTCTCACTAAGCTCGAGCGAGCCCACACTATTGCAGATTTATCGCCATCTGAAAAACATTAAATATCTCAGGGTTTCAAATATTTGCAGACAGCTGAAGAAGTGGCTGTGATGGAACTGTCTCTTTCTGGCATAAAGCTATCAATTTTCCATGAAAGTTGAGGCCTGGGTTTTTTTGGTTTTTTGGTTTTTTTTTTTACCCCTGGTAAAACACTGTAACAAATGACTTACTCCCCTTTTAGCGAGAGCGAGGGGAGCGGACAGTCATTATTACCAAATGTGTGCACGCACAAGTAACTAAGGGAAAATAAATCCCATTTGAAGGTTAATTAACTAAGGCAGGGTCACAGCTTGACAATCTGCCCTCAGCAAAGGGGAAGCACAACGTTGGAGGGTCTATGAAGCAGAGCCATAATGAATTGTGACTTGAGGCTTGTCTATACAGGGAAATTACTGTGCAGCCAGCTCGAAGCTGGATTTATAGTGCTCACTCCACATTTATAGCATTAGACCCTTTGTGCAGACTAATTAGGAACTAGTTTACCTCCTTTACCTTCTGACAAATGCTACTTTGCACAGAAGCCCAGAAAAGCAAATTGAGCCCCATCAGCTCCGTGGTTTTCAGCCCCACTGCTGGCTTTGCTCAGTAAATAGCAAGTCGAGGCTGGGGAGGGAGAAAGGGATGAGGACAGACACATTCAGCCCCCAGAATGTGAATGAAAGCTTGGGCTTGAGCCCAACACCCATGCATGTCCCCAGATTTGCATGGAAACAAGTTTGCAACAAGAGTCACATCCATCCTTGCAAGAAAGCTGAGGGTGAAGCACTGGAGGAGCCAGGGTACATTTGGCATCCCTGCATCTCATTCAGTCCACTCCTCACTCCATCCCTGCCTGAGCTGTGGTGCCTCTCACAGCCTCACGTGCCCAGTGGATCAGGAGAAAACACAGAGGTTTACCCCAGGAGGCTGCAGGGAGTCAGAGCAATGCCTGTGAGGAGAACCACACCTCCAGTGCAAAGCACGAAGGAGTTCTGGTGGAGCAGACCAGGGCCGAAACCAACTTAGATTTCTTCCAAGGGAATTCCTGAGAACAACCAACTGACCTCCTGACCAAGCTGAAGGGCACCAAGCCAACGCCAGGCCACCACAGTGCTGGACAAACACACCCACCAGAGAGGTTTTGCTCAGGTCATTCTGCCTTTCACCAAGCACAGAGGCCACACAGAGTCACTGTGCTGCAGAGGGGGGCTGTGTCAGGCACCAGCTGGCACAGGGACAAAGGGCAGAGCTGGCATGGGCAGCATCAGGCCAGGAAAGGTGACAGCATCAGGCTCCCACACACTGATCCACAGCTAAAGTCAAGTCCTCTAAGGTTGCTTCACAGATGCAGGGTCACGCATGTGAAGGCAGTCAAGACACCAGGTGCCAAAAAGTGCTGGGGAAGGTCAAATATGCCATCAGCAGTTAAAAATAAACACACATCTTTTGGCATTTTGGCCTTTTGAGGCACCATATAGACAGGGATGTTAACAGATGTCAGGAGGAGGAGGCGTGGGAAGAGCTGCCATGTGGGACCCTACAGAGACCTCAAAGTCCGTTCACCTCCCTGTGCTGCTGTTTCCCTGCAGTAACAGAAGAAAAATAACCTCCTCTGGGGGGAAATTGTCCAAGTCTTAAGGGGTGGCAGAGGTCTGATAAGAAAGAACCCAAGCCATGGCTTTCAAGGTGACACGTGGCTGCTTTCACACCTCATTTCCCCCACACGAGAGAGGATGGGCAAGTTTTAGGGGTAACCTCAAGGTACAGAACACTCTTTTTGTCCAGCAGGGTCTCCAACACAGTGAGACAGGCCAGCCAGTGGGGGACACACCATATGGTGGGCTAAAAGCTCCCCCTTTTGGGGAGATCCCTTTGGAGACAGCTCCAGCACAGGGAGGAGGTGTCTGGCAGACACATTTCCGCGCTAAAACCAGAAATAAGAGCAGAAATGACTGCCTATCTCTCATCTGCTGTGGCAAGAATGAAAGGGGTTCACTATGAACACTCACTCCCTCTCTTCCCCTTAGGGCTTGGAAGTCCACCATCTCCTGTCTGCAGCAAGTTTTTCATTTGTCACTTTATCTGTTTTCTTTTCCTGCTTACAAACTGTGGGTTTCACAAAACTTCTAAGAGAGCTGCTTTACTGGAAAGGAAATGCTTAAAGCCAGCTTGACTACAAGGTGAGCCCTACCAAAGGCTCGAGTCAGCTGGTGAAAAGACAGTCTTTTCCCCAGTAGTCCAAAACCCAAAGGACGTGGAGATAAAACCATCAGAGAAACTGCTGAAATGAGAAACAGGCACACAGGCCACCAAAAGACAGAGCAAACCCCAAGAGGCACCATCTAAGCAAAACCATATGGCAATCTCAGCCGAGCCATCAAGAGATGGATTCTTTTCCTACCCGGCGCCTGCCTGTGTCCTCTCCAAGCGCCTCATTGCCGTCCCTTCCAGCATGGAAGCATCCCAAGTGACCTGCCCAAAGTGATAACACCAAGCTAAAACCTCCTACATGACCCTTTTATTTCTCCGTCCTCTACCTTGCTTCTGTTTTCCCACCCTCCACTTTTTTTCATGCATAAATTTTCTTTCCATGAATAAATTTTCATTCACTAGTCACTCATAACCCACCATCATCTAAGACTCTTTACTTTCACCTACTGGATATTGGGAAAAAATTTCTTCACTGGAAGGGTGGTCAAGCATAAAGACAGGCTGCCCAGGGAAGTGGTGGAATCATTGTTCCTGGAGGTGTTCAAAAAACACAGAGATGCTCAGGTGGTGCTTAAGGACATGGTTTAGAGGTGAACCTGGCAGTGTTGTGTTAAAGATTGGACTCTATGACCTTGAAGGGTCTTTTCCGACCTTAATGATTCTGTGGTTCTCAACCCAAGCACAGAAGAACCAAGCATCTCACAAGCTTCCACAACGCTGGCATCACACTACCAGCACTGGCCAGCTCACGAGAGATCAACTACAAGACAATATTCCAACATGGCCCATCAGGTGAGCTCTTTCACAAGCAATTGAGGGGAAGGAAAAACACCAGTGAGAAGGAGATTAAAAAAAAAATAAATATGTGGGTATATAGTTTTATTTCCAATGGTCCGTCCCAAAATAGAGATTCACATTCATTGCTGGAAATGGAGATTTCATGCCCATGAAAATATAGATGGCCCCTTCTCTATGAAAAACAGCCTGGGGAATAAAATAAGTATAAAGCTACATAGCAGAAAATCTGCAGGCAGGTCCTATGAAGTCACAGCCCACCGATGTGTGCATACTGTCATATATTTACCTAATAAAATATAAATAATATTTTATGTAGGAGTCAGTTTATGAGGCCGTGTGTATGCAGAAATGGGAGGACCTGTTTTACAGGAGGGAGGGAAGGTTAAAAGACCTGTGTTGTCACGCTGATTTACAGGCTGATTTAACTGGTATTTAAATATGATTATTTTGGGGGATGTGGGTGGTCACTCACAAGGGAGTGCCAGTGTCATTATTTAAGGGGTTTTCATTTATTTCTTGGGGTCATGTAGTTGTATGAAATCTAAATACATGAAACTGCCAAAAACTCCAAACGCCCATTTTCAGGTACATTTTTATGGTGCTTTTACCCAAAAACCCACAAAAAACAGGTAAGAACCTCTATTCCTCAGCCTCTATGAGCAAGGCCATAACATCCATGACACAGACAAACCCTCTGGGGACAGAAGATGTTCAGCAGCCTCCCCCAACACAAGGAGGAAGGTGGCTCTCACCAATGTTCTCCTGACCATGAGGCTCCTCTCCATGATGCCCTCACCCACCTCATATTTCTGTGCTGTGCACACTCATATAGTCTTATTCTTATTTTAAGAACATGAATATATACATCTGAAAACCCAAACCATTAAAAAGTAGTTGGCTCAGACTTTTACTGGAACACGTGCACAAATATGTTGTTTGGATATTTTTACGGCCATTAACTTTTCCATATATAACCCAGACCTCCCATTAGGTGTTGTGAACTGGATCGCCTCTTTACTTGCCAAGTTATATTTCAATTAAATTAAAGTCACCTTTGGTCCTAATGAACCCCCGTTGTTTGCCTAATGCCATGATTAATTCCAGCTGCAAGAAATGGTATTAGCCTGGGTGGGTACATGGTTGAAGACTCTGATTCTCCTTCAAGATTTATGGGTGCTAGAGAAGGCTCCATAACTCATGTTGCTGAGTCTATAACTTTTCAGGCAGTAAACAGAAGCCTCTGCCACAACAGGCCTCCAACTGGTGGATTCACCCTTAATTTGTTCCTGCAGTAGGAACTTGCCACAATTCTTCAGGCATGGATAAACTCTTCCCCCCCCCCCCACAACGGTCAGCAGAAAGAGAAGCATCCCAAAGTCTGCACAGACAATTGGTGACAGACACCCTCACATGCAGAGCCAGGAGGGATTGAAACCTGTACTCTTCATCCACAGCCTCCAGAATAAAGGTTTCCCTCAGACCATGCTACCACACCAGACTCACAGGGCCCAGAGGAGAAGAGCTAACAGGGCCCAGATTTCGTGCTGTGGTCTGAGAAGTGCTGAGCTCCGGCTCTAAGGCTAAAGGTTTATTTTGGATCCAAGACCAGTTTTCCAATGACTAGTTAACATGGAAGAGTACTATCGGAAATGGGAGCCACAGGCCATCTCACATACATGTTCAGCCATTAAGATGCTCAGAAGGAAGAGGATGGCTCCCAGCGCCCCTGCCAATGCCACTACAGTGATCCTAGACACACCTAGGACACATCTGGTGGTCCTCCAGGAGAAGCAGACTTGGGAGACTTAGCTGTGAACCAAAACCCACCCTTGTGAGGCGGTCTCACCTTTGCCAAAAAGGGGCAGCCTCAGTGCTGTAGCAGAACCCAGACTGCAGGCACCCCACCTGAGTGCAGAATCTCTTGCTGAACAATTTCCTACGCAGTAAAGATTTGCATGATCAACAGCCACTGCTGAGCTCCTCTTTCGTCACTGTTTCTAACCCCCTTTGACCCCACTCGCACTTGCAGCCATCCTGGCACCAAGTGGCAGAATCCCACCACCTCCCTACCCCTGCAGTAGCAAAGACAGGTGCCTGTGCAGCGCTGGAGGAGTTGTGCCAGCTCTTCCCACAGCCTTGAAATTCCGCTGTACCATGAGATCCCAAAGAAAGTATCATAGTGACCTACAAAACCCTGTTCTTTTATTTTTCAGGTGAACTCACGTATGGCCACCCCTTCTTCACCCCCTTCCCCCTCCTCCCCTCTGTATTAAGGCCATGGAAGTTGCCTGAGTATTCAAAGACATGACAAGATTATCAGTCCTTTTATTAGTGCCAGTGGCAACCTGACACCGTGTCCCAGGCTGCCCACTTGCTTAACACCTCCCAAGCCAGCATAAGCCTTCCTTATTCATAGCTGCAGAGATTTCCAGAAAAGAGAGGAAAATCAGCAAGTTTCCAGAAAATTAAGTACTGTTTCGACTGCTCAGAGATTAAACAGGATAAGAACAGATGGGATACCTCAGCTGTATGAAAATTTCTGTCCTCTCCTCAATAGCATCATCACTACAGAGGAAAAAAAAAAAGAAGTGTTCTGTTGCCAGAACCCTGATTTAGGTTCACATCTGTGTAAGACAAGACCTGTTGCTTCCATCCAAGGCAGCCTTTCCCTGGCAATCAGCCTACAGGATCAATTCTTAGGAGAATTATCACCTATTTAAACCCAGGTATATCAGGAGTAGCTCAATCTAGATGAGGTTTAAGACAGAGATGAGAATAAGGGATATGACTTCAGAGGGGCCAAGGTAGCAGAAGCCAATATCCCTGAGTCCAAGGTTCAGAACTGTCTTACTCCATACAACAGCTCAATACAAAACACAGCCTGAGCACAACATGACCATATTCAGTTCCCATGACTTCTCTGGCACCCACCTCACCTAGACCAGCACTGCACTTGAGCAAGAGTGAAGAGGCAGAGCCAAACCATGTTACACAACTCCACAAAGAAACACAGAGGTTCAATACGCTTCAGACAAACCCAAGAATAACCATTACACTGTGGAAAGTATTTGCCACTAAAGCATTTTTCATTAAAAGTGGCATTTGTGAGCGTTCTATCCTGCTGAAAAGCAATACCAGCCTCACATCAGAAAGTCTTTAAGAAAAATTTCCATTGCTATAATTAACTTCTATAGTGAGATTGTATTGTTCCTCTTTCACAGAAAAATCTCAGCAAAATTTCCATGGTTTAGAGGCAGCCAAAAAGGTGTCCTATTCCATTTTTTCAGGAAAAACTTGTGGTCACAAGGCATCTAGGAGAACTTCAAGTTGTACATGGGGTGCAGAACACACACAGGGTACACATCTGCTCCCCTGATACCCAAGACAAGCCAAATGAAAGGCCCAGCTCATTCTGTGACCCTGGAACAACCACAGTGTCCTATCTGCTGGCCTGCAGTTGCCAAGGGACCACAGAAGAGTGAGAAATAATACAAGATCCAGGCTTGTACAGCATGGTCCTTCTCCCAACACACCTTTTCTTTACAAGCTTTGTTATTGACTTGCATAATACATGAAGAGACTCCAGAATGAAGCCAAAACCTTAGACAAGGACTCTGAAAGGAAGCCCAGGCAGCTCAAGCAAATTGTACCCCTCACTGCAGCCAGCTTCTCACCCAGCTTGGCTTCAACCCTGCCAGGGCTCCAGCAGGGAGAGACCCTCATACATGAACTGGTATTAGTCCCAACAAGACCAAATTCACTTTTTCCAGACAGGAACAGCCCTGAATGAGGCCCTGTAATTCCCCTGATCTCTGGTTTTGGGTTGTTAATACATGCAGATTGATAGAGCAGCCACTACAGGAACCTGCCCCACACGTTACTGCAAAGTCCTCTGGCTTGTGTGTTACATTTCAGAGACGTGGAGAGGCAGGCAAGACCCTCCAAGGTAGCATCTAGAACAGAATTTAACTCAGTTATCTGTGCACTGAGCCCGGTGACTTCCGGATTTCTCTATGCAGCTTGTTCCTCTCTATTCAAATAAAATAGGATCATGCTTGAATTCTACTTTGAATACAGATCTAGTAATCAGGTGCTGTTTTTATTCACACTCCCCCAAAGGAGATTGATAATTGCATTTTCTCCTGACAATAGCAGTCCACATACTGACAAAGTAATAGTCATTTCATTTTTCTGAGATGAGAATATTTAACTTTCTTCTCTTTACCTCAAGACCTAACTCCAAAGACACTGGTGCACTGATTGTTGATTTCTCCATCCCTGAAAAAAGGCCAAAGCTATTCTCCCACTTTTTATATCCCTCGATCAGACTTTAACGAACTTAAAAAATAAAGCTGCTGTGAATTGAGTAGGGAGGGGACAGAAACAAAGGAGAAAAAGAAAGTTTTGTTTATGTCCATCAAGACAAAGGAAGCAAAAACTGTTCAACTGTCCCACAAACATGGAAATATGATCAGCTAAACCCCACAAAGAGCTCAGAACCAGATGCATCTCATGCACACTGCTGCCCAGAGAATCATTTGAAGACCAGGGAAATGTGAATGCATTTTGGGGAAAAAAAAACACATGAGAGTCAATGCTGCACATTTCCAGGAGGCAGTCTGGAGCTCACATGTCAGAGAGAGCAGGTCAAGAGATTGTGAAGCAGCTGACCACATTCCCAGCAGAAGACATCCTGCCTAAGAACAAGGCATCACCTCAGCCCTCCTGCTTCCAAGCCAAGTGCATCAGGTTGGTGCTCAAACCCCCTCCTCCCCCCAGCCCCCACAATACCTGATCTGCTGCTGCTTTCCAGCATCCAAGCAAACCCCAGTATTGTCCATTTTTGTGGGTGCTGGTTTCCAGGATCTGAAGCTGATGTTGCCAGATACAGGGATTCCCTTTATGAAAGCCACATCCTGCTCTGCTACTGAATCTTGGCTCAGGAAAGCTATCTATAACACATCTGCCCTCACTCTGCCACTTAAAGACCACTGACAAGTACAATTAACACCAGGTCAAACATGCCACTCCACATTTTAGAGACTCTGGTTTCAGCTGTTGTAATGAAGCTCTTTGATTGTGCCAATGACTGGTAACAAACACCAGGACACAGAGCAGGGTCAAGAAATATCTACAGGATTTTTTTTTTTCCCCTGAATCAGTGAGGAATTTAGTCTGTATTTTGCTTACTAACAGAAAGAAAAGGGATTTGTTAGGATTACTGTTCTCTGTGCTAATATGAAACCTGCTAACATATAAATTCCTGGTTTATAATATAGAATGTATATTATACAGGATTAAATAATACCCGCAACCATCCAAAAACTCAATATAAAATTGAACAGACTTATCTTGACCCTCAGTTATTCAAGAAGACAAGTCACCCAGGGGGAAACCAAACCAAACACAAACAAGCAAACAACCACAAAAAACAAACAAACAAAAAGAAACTAGAAACTATATCATTCCCAAATTTCTTCCAGGCCTACTTCAGTTCCACTGATGCATCTTCACTTCTTAAAAAAAAAAAAAAGTCCAATGCCTTGTCCAGAGACTCTGATTAACAATGATTAACAACGGAATGAGGATATTCCAGGATATCTCAGCAGAACATGAAACTAACAGGAGCAGCAGATGTATTCCCCAACTTTGAGCAGCTTCAGTTTGAAACTGAGTTTGTTGTTGTGCCATTAGACGCTGCTCAGTCCCAGGACTTGGTTTCACACGCAGGGAACACCCTGTGAAGGCTCTGGGTGGAGCTGCATGGACAGGCACATCAGATGGGCACAGCTTCTGCTCTACTTGCGGTTTAACCCATGAAGAAGGAAGAATTCCCAGAAATCCCATAGACTGCAAACATCCTTTCCCAAGAGGAAAAGAAATAATTTTAACATGGTTTGTTGGACTGGTGTTTGGTTACACTCCCAGCTACACCAGATCCCCTTCACTGCTCACTCACCGTTCCACAAGGAACACCTGTAGCAAACCATCCACTTGTCATAAAACAGCATGTTTGGATAAGGAAAACTGAAAAAAGGAGACTTCAAAAGCAGGCTCACATCCCATGAAATGCACCTTCTGCACGCAAATCACAGACTCACAGGTGTGGCTCAGTTGGTTTGTTCATGGTGAAACCTCAGATTCTGCAGGTGACCTTCTCCCATCCCACCAGCCTGCACTACTACACGGGACAGCTGACAACACAAATACATCCAGCCCCTTATCTTCAGAAGGCTTCCAAAGACTGCTCTTAAAAGGTCTGCACGATGTAGCAAAACAAAACAACATTTCTTTTCGGCAAAACAATATTCGGCATTCCCATCAGATTCTGCTTACAAAACATACATCAAATCAACTTTTTAACCTTCTCTTTGATTATATAAATCAAAGTAACTGCCACCCATATCACATCTTGGTCTTCAAACCTAGAAGAGGATCACTACTCATCAGAAATGGACAATGTTGCCCTAAGCAGCATCACAAAGAACTCAGCCAGAAGAAAATTTTGAAACACCGAAGGAGGATTGTGAATAGATCTGAATAGGAGAACACTGCAATAAGCTCCACATGGGTACAGCAAACCAACAGCAATAAATATATGATGACAATCAGCTTCACCTTTAAACTCATGTCTCCAAGAAAAGCAAATAGTCCTTACCTGTGAGCCCATGGTAGCTGGTGACGCACAAGATCACAGGGATAAGGCGGCTGCAGAGCTGGTGGAGCTTCTTCCTGAGGAACAGAGCTCATCCTACCTTACAATCCAAGTGAAGTTTATAGCCAGGCACTACTGCCCTGATGGACCACCAGTCAGGGAACCTGGGCAGAAGGCAAAACAGAGACTCATCACAAATGGCCAAAATGTTCCTCTCCCTCCATACCCAAACCACCAAACTCCATCCATCAAGAACATCTTCCTAAAGAAAATCCTGGTGGATGGATTGGACATGGAGCATGGACTGCCCTGGTAATGGAGGCTCAGAAGCTGAAGACAGCACCCACTGCAAATGGGTAGAAGAATCCAGGGCAGATGCTTCCCTTCCTCAAATGGCATCCCAGGTAGAATCACCTCCTGGAGATGGAGACTGACACTTCAGTCAGACTAAGTTAGCTAACACTTTTCACCTGGGATACTCATAGCTAAGCCCAAAATGGATTTGCTGGCAGTGTTCACTCCTTGCTGTCATATTGCTGGCACCTGGCCACACCCCTGAGCAGTAAAGCAGACAAAAGCACAGAGAAAATTATGGGATGAACTCTTGCAGCAGCCATACACTCATCTAAAGTTTCAGACCCTTCATTTGCAAATCAGTTCTGGCTGACACTATGGCAACTGGGCCACAAGAGTCTTTCTTCTCCAAGGGGAGCAACAAATTAGCCCCATTCCCATTGCTTGTTTTTTCATGCTCAGCACTAAAAGCTTTATCCAGACTACAATTACTCTATCATTGACTTACAGCACAGGCAGGTTTGGAGGATCATCAGAAAATAAAGGAATGTCCCTTCAGCAGCATCTCTCAACTGATGCGCCTTAAATATACATATATTTATATATACAGATGTCAGAGTTCTCAGAAGTTAATGGAAGGAATTCTGAGCATTCAAGATGACTGCAATTTAAAATCCTTCAGTTAAGCTACAGATATTTAGCCAAAGTTTCTTTTAAAAAGTGAAAGGCTCATTCCACCACAATGCAACTCTCTCCAGCCCATGTACTTCAAGAAGAAACAGTGATTGCTCTCTAAAATATTTTAGAAATGTTTTTATCAAAAGGACTAGGAGAGAGGTGCTAACCTTTTTAAATACTTTTTTCTCCTTTTCCAGCTCTTTTACCTTTCCCCTACCATTTTAGTATAGAAAAAGAGGAACTTGCACTTAAACACAAAGCTCAGCTCATGCTTTTTCATTCCATCAAAAATAGATTCAGAAAGTAAGTAAAACTCTTTTTTCCCTCAGGAAAAAAAAAAAAAAAATATCAAGTTTCTAGGAAAAATAAAATAAAAATTAAAAAAAAAAAAAAAAAAGTCAATATATTTCCCTTACTGAGTTTTAGCCTGGTGCTCTCCCCAATTAGGGCTACATATTTAAAGTCCTTCTAACAGAGGCGTAACAAACCTACATTAAGCTCATTTATTGTTACTTGCCAGCACCAAAATTTCTTCTTTCCAGCTAAAACACCAACCTGCAGTCACAGCCTCAGAAAGAGCTAGACCTGAGGTCAGAATCCCTAATCCCAAAGCCTCCTTTAATTTTACAATCCATAAATCCACCCCTGATGAATATTCCAGAGATTACTTTCCAAGCAGCAGATTGAGACTGCCTGCCTAACTGGAGGACAAGCAGAAGAAAAACCTGAAAACTTGCACGAGGTTTGCTGGCAACCTAAACTTCCCATTCTCCCCCTCCAAGCTGGGCACACCCCTCCATCCTCACCCCTGCTCAGCACCTCCTGCTGCACAGCTGAGCCTGCCCTGGGAGAGGGGTTTATATCCCAGACGGGTCTTGGGCTGGGTTTGTTGTCATGGGGCGGGACCTGTTGTCAAGGGGTGGGGTGTGTACATCGAATCCTAGAATCTTAGAATCCTAGAATCCTAGGATGGTTTGGGTTGGAGGGATGTGCCCAGCTTGGAGGGGGAGAATGGGAAGTTCAGGTTGAAGTTTCTTTGAAGTTTGTGAGTTTCCAGTGGACCCACTTCTCAAGTTCCCTCTGGGTGACATCCCGTCCTTCGGAGGTGTCACCTGCTCCCCCCAGCTTGATGTCACCGGCAAATTTGCTGAGGCTGCCCTCGATCCCACAGTCTGTGGGAGATGGAGATTGATGCCATTGATGGAAATATTAAAGAGTGCCAGCCCCAAGACACAGCTCTGAGGGACAGCTCTTGGCACCAGCCTCCGCCTGGACACAGAGCCATTGACTGCAACTCCCTGGCTGCAGCAATCCAGCCAGTTCCTTATCCACCAAATCATCCACCTTTCAAATCCATGTCTCTCCAACTGGGCCATAAGGATGTCGTGTGTTAAAGGCCTGTTGTGGCACCACAGGGCTAACACACACACACACACACACACACAGGGTGGCCACCAAGCTGTGGTAGATGGCATCTTGCTTTCCTGGCTCCAGAACAGCGTTGTTTTTGCAGGGTTTCAGATCTTTAAATGATCTTTAATCATCCAAAGTTATGGTACCTACTGGCTCTCTGGAAGGGCACAGCCAGGCTGAATGCAACAGGATTCCACAGTGCTCCACAGAAATGCTTGGCCCTACGTGCTGCCTCCAAGTTAGTGGGTGCCTGGGTTAATTCCTTAGCCAGAATATTTGTCTCAGCAGCGTTCAAGAAATAAAGGACTCCAAGCCAACTCCTACAACAATTAAAGTCTCCAGTATTATGCCCAGTAGAATCCACACTGAAACTTCTGCCAAGCCTCATCCAAGCGCTGGCCTAGGAAAGCAAGAGAGAAATTCCCTTAGACAGATTGCAAAAGCTCAGTTTTAGTTTATGAGTGCTGCAGATTTATCAGAAGAGGTGGGAAGTGTCGAGCGTACCTTGACTGGCTCTCTCCATGCTGAGCTCCATCACATGCTGAGTTTAAACCGGGTTGGCCACAAGCCTTTTGGATGTGAGTGTGGAAACCACTCCATGACAGTGGAAGCCCAGCCAGGGCTTTTGGAGGTTCTGTGTGGTATTTCTGGGACTTTCCACCCAGAGGAAATCATTAAAAACTGTGCTTTTTTGCAAATGTGCTAAAACCCGAGAAATAGAGCATCTCCACGTAATAGAGTAATAATTTCACATTCCAATACACAAAGAACAAATAACGTTCTTCCTTCTCTGTCCCCAGAAGCAATGATCAGATACAGAGGTTGAATTACCAAGAGACCCCCTTCAGCTCCTTTTCCTTGAGGTTGTGTTATGTACCCCTGGTGGAACAGACCCTGAATTAAATCTTTTAAGTGTCCTAGCACAAGGCAACTCAGAAACCACTAGGGTTTCCAGGCAACTGCTATATTGTCCTGAGAAAGCGGCATCTCCAGCCTGCTTTGCTCCTAGAAATACTTCACTCAAACCCTGCATGAATGGCAGAGATGTATCTGGATGTTCATAGAATAAATGACACAAACTGCTGCCATAGCCTAGAGTCTGTTTTCACTATGGTGAGGTGAAATGAAGAGCTTTATGTACCTGCAAAAGTGGATATCTATTATATATATTATATATATATATATAGTTTCTTCCCCTGAATTGTGGAAAAAGTCACTTTGCTCCACAACTCCCTGGTAAGCATTGTGTCCCTCTGAAAACAGTGCCCAGACTAAGTCAATCGGAGCCAAGTATTTCCCTTCTATGCAAATCAGGGTCCAACGAAGCCAAGAACAGCTCAGTGTTTCCAAAGACAGAGGCAGGATGCCTGTTGGCACTTGTCCTCTGTGTGATCTCGGAGCTGTGAGGATGCCACAGGAGCCATGTGGAGTGGGACAGGAGGGTGCAGGCAGCCAGGAGATGGGGTTAGGGCAGGCAGCGAACCCCAGTGGGTGAGCGCACAGCTTGGTCTCCAGCCGCCACTGCAGCACCTTTGCAAGAAGCCCTCTGATTCCTGAGCCGGCCCCGTTTCGTGGGCGCAAGGTCTTTGCAATGTTTCAGGCTCCCTCTGCTAAGGCACAGCAGACATCCTGACAGGATATTTTACAACCAGATGCAAGTACACCAAACCCCACTACAGACAGACACAGATTTCCTGGAGGGTGGTGAGGAAAGGAGCCCTAACTCCTCCCGACACCTGCACTGCTTGTTGTGGTACCTGTGTGCCACCACCTGAGCATCCACACGTCCTTTGCCAACTCGCCCAGCCCGGACTGTGCACACGTGATGGCTCAGCTGGGTCCTGATGGCTTTTGCAGGAGGAGGTCAGAGGGCTCTTTAGAGGATATCCAAACTATTTCAAACATACTGCCCCACTCCTCTATGCTACAGTGGCGTAGGAAATGCTGCCCCTTTCCCTGCACAGCACAGCAGATGCAGAGTCGGGAGTTTGAACACAGCTTCAAGCCATTGCTGCAGATGCATCAGCTCTCCTGGCTTCCCTCGAATCTCTACCTCGTCCTGTCTCACGCAGCCCCCACTCAAAGCAGAGAGAAGGATAAACATCTCAGACAGTCTGGAAAGGCTGGGTATTCCTCCCCTTTCTGCATGACCGCCATGGACTTGTCTTCCAGGCTTTCACAGCTCTCCCTGGGCTCGACTGTTCGTTTCATTGCTCCATGCTTGGCCTCTCTGTCCTCCCCACGACTCCTCGCAGTCGGGGGTCACTGAAGCTCGAGCTGCCGAGCCTCCCCAAGACCCTATCCCTCATTCCCAACCCATGAGTCACTTCCTCTCCTCAAACCTCACCTTTCAACTTCCATTTTTCATTTACTTATGATTTTCTCTCTATCTCCATAGGGGTTTTTGCTCTACAGCGTTCTGTTGCAGCCCTGTTGGTGCAGGCAGGAGTGCTACCAGTGGTTTCAGCAGCAAATGGAGAGGGGTGAAGACATTGCATAAACACATGGGGCTAAATCTTCCCTCCGTGCAGCACAGTGCCAGCCCCTGTGGGGATGACCTGACTTGCATCTGCTGAAAATCTAAGCCATGTTGCTGTGATCACTTGGGGTTTATTTTCTCTCAAGAAAACAACATTATCTCTGAAGAAAACAAATCCATCTGAAAAAGAAAAAAAAAAAATCACTTCTTTTTTTTCACGTGATTTGAAACTGACACCTTTTTAATGATATTTCATTGGTATTTTGTGTTGAAGTTATTATTTTTGGAAACCATCAGAAATACGGCTTTTGGTAGGAAAATGTACTTTCTGGCCAAAAAAAGAATTACTCTAAAGATTTCAAGCAGCACACTAAAAAATCACCTCTAATTTAAAAAGAAGTATGAAAATATAATTAACAATAATTTAGTTTCATAAATTTTCATTCTAAAAGAGCTTTTAAGAATCTCCTTTTGTCTACGAAGCATCACAGACTTTTAGCTCATGATAATTTTAGCTCATGTGGGCTGAGGTTTGGGTGTTTTGCCATCCTCAGCCCATGACAGGCAGTAGCAAAGGGAATTCTGAACAGCAGAGTCTGTCTGGGACTTCTGGCTCAATGGTCTCTGATGGACACACCCTTTATGGCTCTGTCTCATATAAAGCACTGACTCTTCTGTGGTTAAGTAATCTTTATTTTTTTACTGCATCACCAGTGGATAGGAAAGTCCTCTGTGAAAGAAGTGGATGTTCAACCAAACTGGCCAGGCCTGGGGTTTTAGGATATACAATAAGCTGCACCTACGGTCAGAGCAAAGAAAATTCAATAGCCACTGTGGCCCCTTTCAAAATGTCACTCCTACTTTCGTCATTCTCCTGAGCTCTTCTCCCCTTGCAGCCTCATTGATGCTCAGTGGCAGTCAGTGCCATCTCCTCAAGGACTTGCCAGCTGAGCACTCTCCCTCCTCACTGAGCTGGTGAAATTGTCCAAACAAAGTTCTTCCTCCGGGAGTTTCTTCTGAAGGTCCCCAGCCTCAGCCCAGACCTCTCCAGACAGTTTTTCCTTCCAAGAAACCGCTGGGCAGAGATACCTCTAGGAACTCATGAAACAGGGGTAGTAAAGCCACAACCACCCCAGGAGAGAAGAGCATCCTTCTTAAATTATGCCAGCTCAGACCCTCCCAGGGCTCAGGTCCAAGCCTGCTCAAAGCCACCAGTCCTTGCCCTTGACAAAAAATCCCAGGCTATGCTGGGATCTGGGCTTGCCTCTCTGGTTTACTGCTGGCTCATGTAAATCCCAGTTTTCTCCTCCTGCTTGTTACACAAATGCACTTTCCCAGCATCTTCCCTAATGCAAAGTCCAACATTTCGGCAGGGTTTGCTCACTCTGGCCGCGCTTGAACTCTCCCTTGTCACTGCTGGAACAGTGACAGAGGCAAACCAGGGAGGGAAGACTGAACCCTGCCAGGGACGGGGGACTGTCCTCCATGGACTGTCCCCTCAATGCCTGGTGACCACCAGCCTGTGGCAAAGGGGGAATGTGGGTGTGCAGGGAGCAAAAGACGGGGATTGGGATTGCCTGCGCTCACCTCAGGGAAGCCTGGTGGTGCTAGAGGATCTTCCACATCCCCAGATCAGCAAGCCAGAAATGAATTACTGGGGACAGCTGAGACAGGAGGCAAATGGCATCACACTGAAGCCGAACAAAGCCTGTGACTGTGCGCTGTGGGATCCTAAATATTTGGAGAGCAAAGGTCAGGAGAACAGGACGCTTCTCAGAGATGATTTTCTTCCCACCCCAGGCAGGAACATGGATCTGCTATGCCTGGAATGACCCTGGGCATTAGCCAGAGCCAGCGCCCTTACGGGTCACCCCGAGGTTCAGTGGTACCCTCGGGCAGGTCTGTGTTCTCTGGGTTTTGGCTGCCACCAGGGCCCAGCACGATGTGCCAGGTCAGCATCTATGGCACACCTGATGTGGTGCAGGCCGAAGGCAGGAGGAAAGAGCCCTCTGGCCGAGCCACATCCTCGGTGGAGCGTGGTAGGAGCTGCTGCTGGGTGGCTGATCCTCCTTGCCATGAAGGAGGATCATGTCCCCCGTGCCTGCTGGCCAGGCCCCCAGCTGTTTCCAAAATAAACACTTGGGCATGACAACGCTGACATTTGCTTTCCACAAACAGGCGCTGGGAGAAGGAGGCAGCCGCGTTCCTTTTTGCAGGCGGTCACGAGGCAGGAGACAACCTGCTCAGTGCGGGGAGTTTGGGATCATGTGCCACACACCATCCAGCCCTCCCCCAGAAAGAGCATCGCTCCACCACAGGGTCAGAGCTTTTCCTGATGTCCCACACCTGGCTGGCGGCTGGCGCTGGGGTGTAGGCAGGGGTGGTGAGCTGGGATTTCACCTGCTGGCTCCTTTCATGCTGGAAGAGGTTAAAAAGGCGTCTGGAGGGAGGTTAGAAGGGTGGAGGAGTTGAGCGAAGGATCCTGCCGTAGATGTGGACATAGAGGAGGATCCCAAGGGTCAGCACAGCCCAGCCCACCCACAGGAACAAGCATCTGTCAGACTCCTGCTGGAGAAGGGTCCATTGGGACACTCAGAGGTGACAGGGAGCGGTTTCAATGAGGACACCCACCTCACAGTGCTCTCTGATGCTTCAACCTTTCTCACCTGTCTCAATTCCTATTCCTATTTGGGAATCGGGTGAGATCCACCAACAGAGTGCTGGCATCCCTGGGATTTCCCCGGGAGGGAGGGCTGGGGACAGAGGGCAGGCCCTGGGAATGTGGTGCCAGTCAATTTCATTCTGGGAGAGATGCCAAAGCTGAGCACAGCTGCCGAAACAGGGGCTTTCCTCACGAGCAGGCTGCTCTCCCACCGCCCCTGCCCTTGGCTGAACGCTGTGGGGAAAGTGGGGAGAGATTGTACATCCCTGTCCTGCACCCCAAACACCCCCTGCAAGGGGGAGAGGCGTCGACATTCCCCCCAAGCACGATCCCAAACTCTCACACTGGAGCTGTGTGAGCATTGCTGTCACGCTCACTAATTACCCAGATAATTCAGCCCAGTGAGAAATGAAGGGATTTATTTTTCTGGTTTTTGCTCCAGCCAGGTTAAGGCATCTGGAAACAACTCCCACTTCTTCAAGCTGAAGTGAATATTGAAGGACAAGCTGCGGCAACAAAAGGTCAGGCTGTTAAATTGCATGTCTATAATTAACACTCCCAGCCAATTACGAAAATGGTCAGGAATCACAAGACTGATCAGGGAAACTGAGGCACGGAGCAGCAAAGCAGCATCCCCCAGGGGCAGATGATAGTCCTGCCTCATCCCCAGCGCCATCCTGATCTCCCCCTGGGTGGAAAGGCTGGACAGAACCCTTGCTGAGCAGGACCCAGGTGCCGTCCCTTGGAGAGCAGCAGGCAGCGCAGTTTCCGAGGGTATCGAGGGCACACAGCAGCCCTCAAGTCCTGTGCTAATGGTTTGGGTGAATTCCTTCAAGCTGCTGGGCGCTTCTCGCAGCTGCAGAACAAATTCAATAACAATACTCTGAGCAATGCCTTTTTAATAGGCACGAGGTGAAAAGAACCCGACGAGTCAATATTTGCGGACGAAAACAAAATAAGCCGAGCTGTTAGCACAGAGGAATGCGAGGGAGGCCGGAGGCGGCCGGGGTAATTATTATTTCATCTGCCAGACAGCCGTGGTCCTTGCCCGCTGCCTCCTTCCCGCACTGCCCACGCCGGCTGTGCCGGAGGGAGGGCAGGGGGAGGTGGGGACGGGGCACAAAAAAGCGAATTTGGCTGCGGCAGCACCGGCGTGTGGCTGGGGCTGGCTCGGGTGAGCGCTGCCCTGGCCCCGAGTATTTAATGTCAGCGCCTGGAATGTGCTTAACACAACATTTTACAAGGGAACATTAGTCAAGCATCTGCACTGACGGAGCGGGTCAGCGATAAGGAGCCAGTGCATGGGAGCTGCAGGGGGACAGCTCTTGTTTCAGGCTAAGGAGGGCAAGGCTTGCAGAGGTGGTGCCAGGACAGGCTGAGAGAGACAAAATGAGCCGGGTCTCATTGGTCTAGCTGTCCTGACAGGCATCACACAGGAGTGAAAATGCCTCAGTGACAAGCGGGGTCCCGCTTCCCACGCTCTTCCAGCTATTGCCTGTGGTCCTTGAGAGCCCTCCTCCAAATCTCCCACAAGGTGAGATTTGGGGAAACCTGTCCAAAAGCCACTGCCCGCCACATACCCTTGTTTGCAGGAGTGCTGGTGTGTGGCTGTCCGTGGGTGGGAGCTTTCTCATGACACCTCTCGGGCTTTGCTCCCTTGCCACAGGGTCTCTGGAGAGAGCAGTTTCCCCCTGAGCCAGCACTGTCGGGCCACGGCAGGAAGCATCCATCCCTAATCAGCAGGAGCAAGATGTGCCTGGAAATCACCCAGAAATCAGGTCAGTGAAACATTAGTCAGCTTTGCCTGTGACCTGAAAACAGCACTTCCCTCCATCTATTCCTGGAGCTATCCCTGTTCATTAGCCTTCTTGGCCCCTAGGCTTAAAAAAATCGCCCAGTGTCATGACTCTTTAATAAGATGTCATCTTCAGCCATGACAAACACGAGCACTTAATAAATAATAGCCCTGCCATGTAATGTCATGCCTCTGCCATCTGTTGTAGCAATGACTGTGCCTCGCTCACCTGCCACCCTCTCCCGGCTGCTCGGTGTGAGCACCGAGAGCCAGGCCAGGGCTTGGCCATCCAGCCCCTCTGACAGCTGCCAGGCTTAGCTCTGGGGTGGGCAGAGCTTCTGTGGGGCAGGGAACATGCTGGGACAGGGGTGGAGATGTGTGATCCTGGGCAGGACGGAGGGATCACGGCCCTTGGCACCTGTCTGCTTAGAGAAATGCAAAGGGGCTTCCTCGCTTTCCTCCCTCTCTTCTCCTTATTCTCACCTTTTTTCTCATCTCATTATTCTCTTATTTCTTAATATGTTTCTCCTTCTGTCTGGTTTCCTTTCCTTTCCCCTTTCCTTTTCTCTTTCCTTTAATCTCTGCCACACTCCAGCATCTCCGTGCTGGTTTCCTGCTGGCCTATTTGAGCAGTCTCTCTGCTTTTGCTGCAAACTCACTTCCACAAAGCTCTCCAAGCATTGCCTAAGGTACAGGGCAAAGCTGGAGGCATTTGAAAACTCACCTCAGCAGTTTTGGAACAGAGCTCCCCTTGTCCTCCCCATCCTCTACCAGCAGTGAGCATTAAACCCTTTTGCCTCAATTTACCCATCTGCAGATCTGGGATTCATGGCCCAGAGCAAACCTGTTGCCGAGGGGCAGGCTTTTCACACTGCTTGGCTGTGGACACTTAACTCTGCTCCCCAGCAAAACACCTCCTCTCTGAGCCACGAAGAGGAGACTGGACTAGAGAGCAGCTGCTGCTCCTCACTGCTCAAGCAGCTCCTGTTTCCCTTCTCCACACCCCATGCCCCATTCCCGCCCCTTGGCACAGCCCCTTCCCAGGGCTGGAGGGACACCAGGCATTAGGTGGGAGTTGCAGAGCTGGGAGGTAATTGTTGGTAACAATTTAAAAAAAAAAAAAAATATTAAAACCATTTTTAAAACGGTAGGGATTAATGAAAGCTGTTTCAGGGAGGGGTTCAAGTGTGCAATGCCCTCGGTCTGCAGAGGAGAAGGACACTGCCTTTCGAGATGCCTTTTTTGCCCCCTCCCTTTCCTGTGGAACTTGGGTTACACCGAGTGCGCAAAGGATCGCAGGACGTGGCAGTGCTGTTTGCCATGAAAACTAATAGGGCCATGCCTGCTCTCATCAGGAGTGTAACCAGAGCCACGGATAATGTTTTAAAAGGCACAGCGGCTTCAAGTGCAAGCAGGGATTTATTAATGAAATCGAAACCACGCTCGAGGCTTTGCGAGTCTTATTTTAAGAGTCTGAAGGAGAAAGGAGTGGGCTGCCTGGCTGGGTGGGCAGCGAGGCAAGGTGGCCAGGGCTCTGACACTGAGCAGTGGTGACAAGCAGCGGTGACAGGGGCTCGCAGCGCTGCAGGGCTGCGGTTCTTGCTGTGCCGCAGGTTATCTGCCCACCCCTGCTCACGCCACTTAGCCTCACTGTGCTGCAGCTCTCGCCCGCACTGGGGGATGTGAATCACTCCCCTACAACACCTTTAGAGAGAGATTATACTTCTGTGTAAATAAAGATCGTACTCCAAGGATGCCTCCTGTCTCTGCTTGTTTTTTGGGCACCTAAAGGACCTAAGGCAGTAGCCAAGGGTTCCCATAAGATTTTACAGGTTCAGAGAGCAGCTCTGGGACCTTTTTCCCATCCTGGCACTGCTGTGTGACAGGACAGCCATGCATGTGGGGCAGGATGAGACAGGTTAAAAACGTCCAGGGAGGTGGTTAGACCAAGCAAATAGATGCCCAGACTCTGAGGGTCTCTGCTTCTGCTTCAGACACAAAGCCCATTCATGCTTGAGGTCCCTGGCTTCTGCTACTTTGAAACAGAGGCAGAGCAGTGGCCGCTGCTGGAAGGTTGAATTCCCAGTTTTGGTCAGGTCTCAGTGGTCCTGATGCTGCTCAATAGACCCAAATAATCCCTGTGTGCTGGTGGATGTGTTACCAGTCCTCAATCAGGCTGCAGGAGGCAGCAAACACAGTCTGCTCCATCTGATTCAGGAGGGAGCTGAGTATGACCTGCAAGTGCATCTGAAAGCTGAATTTGGTGCCAGGGGAAAGGAGACTGTGCTCCTGAGAGCACATCTTGGTTTAACCCCAGCAGACAACTAAGCATCATGAAGATTCTTGCTCAGTCTCCCTCACCCCAGTGGGGTAGGGATGAGAATTAGAAAAAAGTAAAACCCACGGGCTGAGAACAGTTTAATAATTGAAATTAGTTACATTATAGTATTAAGTCATTAATAATATTAAGGGAGATAACAAAAAGGACTAAAACCCAAGAAAAACAAGTGATGCATGATACAATTGCTGACCATCCCATCCCCAAGCAGCGGTAAGTGGCTCCTGGCCAACTCCCCCCTGTTTATATACCAAGTATGATGATCTATGGTATGGATTATCCCTCCGGTCACTTTGGGTCAGCTGTCCTGGCCGTGCTCCCTCACAGCTTCTCGTGCACCTCCACGCTGGCAGAGCATGGGAAACTGAAAAGTCCTTGACTTAGGGTAAGCACTACTTAGCAACAGCTAAAACAGCAGTGTGTTATCAATGTTATTCTCATACTAAATCCAAAACACTGCACTGTACCAGCTACTAGGAGCAAAATTAACTCTATCCCAGCTGAAAACCAGGGCAGAACATGACATGGGTTTAGGGTCTGTTTCTCATCCCGAGGACAATGTGGCTGGTTAGCAAGTGTGAATTGTGCAGAATAGATATTCCTGCATCTATTTACCTCTTTTTAAAAGAAGGGAAACCCTATAGAATGTATTTCTGTTTGGAAAAAGCCCACTGGAAAGGCTTTCATAGCCTCAGATGCCCTTGCCATCTGCGCACGTAAGAAACCCTTCATAAGGTTCTCATTTCCTCTTTACCTTTTTTATATAGCCCATAATAAGATCCCTAATTTTAATGGACTGTATGGATCTCACTAGCAGGGAATGGCTGTAGCAGAGAGGCTTTAACCCTCTGTTTCAACAGGATCAGCGATGGAGCTTTTGGTCCACTGCAGGTGTTGGTAGGATTTCTGCAGCCACCTCCACCAAACCCTTTCCTGCTGGGAGATGCTCAGAGGGACATGACCAGTGTAGTGTTTGTGGGAACTTGCCCCCTCCCTCAAATGCTTATGAAGCTGTACAAGGAAATTATCTGTACTTTGCCAAGCTGGAAGATGTGGAGAGAGATGGGTTTCTTCAATCAGAGAAGAAGGACACAGTGGAGCTACCATCCTCCTGGAAGCAAAAGGTACAGCAAGGGAAATTCAACTTAAATATTTGGAAAATAACTCCTAGTGAGACTCCTGATGAGAGAGTTATAAAAGCACATGGGAGTGTGACTTCTCTGGGCTGATCTTCTAGGGAAAAAAAAGACCTTAAAGACATGATTCCAGGGGAGTGCATAGGTGATGGCACAGCACAACCCCAGATCTAGGCCTGTTTTAAAGCTCTCTTAATGGCTTGGGTGAGATGCAGGGCAGAGTATGACCCAGCCCAAAAGATGTTTTGGTTTGGTATCCCTTGCTCTGCCTGGGCATCAGGAGCCTGGCTGGGATCTCATCTGGGAAAAACAGGGCACAGGGGCTGATGGAGCTGTTACAGCAGATGGGTGAAGGCAGCACCAGGCAGGAGGATTCACAGAGGGCGTGTCAACAGATCTGGGCTGGTTCCTGGGTTTCTGACAGCTCCTTTCTCCCAAAGCTCCTGGACAGCAGACAAAACGTGATTTCTTGCTCCTTCCACTCAAAGACGGCTGTGAAAGTCTGATTTATGCTGAACACTCTGGAAAAAAAGAAAGCTTGGCTGTGGAACCAAGTTCAGCTCCCAGCCAGGAGAACCTTGTATGGGATCAGCAAGTTTTAACCATGCAAATCGAATTTGAGTCCAAACAGAGCCCTGTTTCATGACTTCTGCCTCTCCCTTTCTCACTGCACAGGGTCAGGCTACCTTTTCCCTGAACAAGCCCTCACATCCATTCCTAGGATCAGGGACAGGCTGCGATGTTGTAGACATCTTTTTTTTCCTTTTTGTCTTTTCTTTTCTCTTTGATTTTTTCTTTTTTCTTTTTTTATTTATTTTTTTTTTCCTCCGGCAAGGCACAGCCAAACACGTCACAACTCTGTCTTTCACTGAGATGATTCCCAGCTGCCAAAACGTACTGGAAGAGGTCCACCTGCCTGTGAGCCTGTCACCAAAACTGTGTCTGAGCATGGCCTCATGCTGTGTGACCCCAGGCAGTCTGGAGGAGCGCTCAGGGCACTGGGGAGAAGGAATTTCTTGGCTCAGTTGTCAGCCATGAAGGTGAACAGGTGACCTTTATTATCCATGCCTTTGTTTCCCCAGGTGGATGCAGCAGGCCAAAGGCCACCACATGTCCTTTTTGTCCAGACCCACCACCTCCTGGATGATCCTGAGTGTGGGTTGAGGGAGTGATGTTTGCATGTTGCTTGGGATGTCTCCAGTCACAGGAACAGCAAATCCTCACCCTGTTGCCCAGGTGAGAGAGATTCAAAGGCAGCGTTGATGCACCATGGAGAGGTGAGACCTCCCATCCCAGCCTGCTCACACTGGGAGAATCCAAGGTGCTCACAAGACCCAGACCCCTCTGTCTAAGATGGGAAACTTGTACCCAACCATCTGACTTACAAGGGAGGTACAACAGGCCCTGGATGGGTCCTGATGAACCTGGACACCTTCCTGGTGCACACACAGACGTGGAAGGAGAGGTGACAAATACAAGTTGCAGGAGGGAAATCTTGGATTAGATGTTGGGGGGAAATTTACCCTGAAGATGGTTCAACACAGAGGACCAGAGGTGTGGGGGAATCTCCATCCTTGGGGACATTCAAAATTTCACTGGACAAGGCCCTAGGCAATCTGATCTCAGCTGACTTTGCTTTGGGGCTGTTGGACCAGAGATCTTCAGAGGTTCTCAATAACTTGAATTTTCCTGTGACCTACATCCAAAGCTCTTCCCAAAATTTTCTTGCATCATCTAGAGTTCAATGAGCCCATCTGGTTTTCTGCTTCTAAATCAGCAGGATCCTAATTCTCCCTTATGGTTTAATCCCTTAATTCATTTGCCGTAATCCTGTACTATGTGGCTGGAGGAAAAGGAAACAGCGCAGCAAAGAAAAGAGAGAAATGCAACAAGTACCCCTGAGGTTAGTATATTACTCCTCTTCTTTCCTGTTTGCCTTCCTGCTGTTCTGCTTCCATGAAAATTTGTGGGATTTCATCCAAACCTCCAGAATCTCCTCTCCAGGCGTGTCTAGGGGTAGATGCTTGGAAAGAAAATAAAAGAAACAGTGAGCACAGAATGATTCTCTCCCTGCTCCTCCCTGCCAAGCTCGGACAGCCGAAGCCTGAAGGACATCTGAAGTTAGAGGCCACGTCCAGACTTGAGCATTTGGTAGTTACCACCTGAGAACCTTCCAGCAGAGTGAGAGCCGTGACAGAGTATTACAGGATGACCAGGGAAAGTATTTGCTCTTCTTCATGTGAAACAGGCTGTCCAGTTCTCTCACTGGACCCCTCCCTGTGCCCTCTCACCTCATCAATGCTGCCCTGGCGATGTTCATCTGAAATGTGGCTGAGGAGCTGGGTGGTGTGTCCAAATACCTTGTGCTTCTTCAGAGGTGTGAGTGAGCTGAAGCTCAGCTTCATGGAGGAAAATCATCTACACACATACTCACCGCTTTTGTCCACCAATGAAGCACACGGTGGTGGTAAGAATTCCCCCTCCAGGGCGTTTTGGGGTACTCAACGTTCATACAGCTGCAAGAGGAGAGAGAGGGGATGCCTCGCCTGACCCCATGCTGACACGCAGGGCTGGCTTCGAAAAGATGTCAGTGGAGTTTGGAAAAGAAGCAGAAATATGTATTTCCCTAATAAGCTGAAAACTTCAATAAATGTTTTCCCTCAGTAGGATGTAGCTGAGGAATCTGGGGACCATTGCTGGGGCCAGCCTCTCTGAGAGGAGAAAGTAAAAAGCCAGTCCAAGTGCAACAAATGCCTGGACAATAAAGGGATCTGAAGGGGTTCAGGGGTAGGAGGGATTTTTTGTCTGTCTGTTGTTGTTTCTTGATTAATAATTACATGTCAGAACCAGCAAAGCATGCCTCCAGATCACACAAGGGATCTTCTTCTCCTTACTTGGGCAACAGAACGTATGGGCAGGGCAGTTGTGCAAACAAAGATGTGTGCCAAGCCCACCGCACCGAAGGGAAGGAATAAAAATACCAGTTATTTAAAACATGTGTATTAACAGAGGGGTTGACCTCTCCCCTGCCTTTGTGCTCTGCTGACATCGAGGAGGGAGATGAAAAACCTCTCTGGAGCATCAGACTGGCCCCAGCCCCCAGGGGATGGAAAGGTTTTGCTGCACTGGCCCATGGACTCTCCGGGTCACCCACTGGCACCTGCTCCATCTCTCACCGTCACCCCTGATGTCACATGCACCTCTCCACCCCAGCAAGGTCCTGGGGAGCAGAACACAGCTGCAGGAGAAGTACATCTTTGGTTCAAATGCAAGGGAAGCGGCTGCATTGTTGCAATACCTGTGGGATGCTTCTGGCACAGCTGAGTGTCTCCTGCGTGTGGTTGCAGCATCTCCTGGGTACGGTGACGGGTGACAGCCACAAGTGACAGGATTCAGACCAGTCAACTCCCTGCCAGCAAGGCTGTAGCTCTTTCTCCTTCTCATGCCCCTCTCTGCAGCCTTCTTCCCTGCCTCCCCTCTTCAAATGCACCCAAAAGATTCCAGCCCAAGTGTTCCAAACTTAGGGATGAGCAGTGTTCCCAGCATTTCTGCTTCGTGAGGGGGATAGAGGGATACAGAATAGCAAGGGGCTGCTGTCACGCAGCCCCATCCCACCGCCCTGCTTTGCGCCAGGTCTCCAAAGCCTGAAGAGAAGCGGCAGGTCCTGCCTGGGGGTCCTCACTCCCTGAGCAATTACAGCGACCTGATCCAGCCCCACAGTGAGGAGCGTGCAGGGCCGGCAGGGACGTAATGGGAGTCAGAAGGACAGAATGTCTTATCAACTTAAGTTGATAAGCAGAGTCAAGCCCTTCAAATAAAAGCCCTTGAGAGCAAGGAGATGATCTTCCCTCAAGTGTCAGGCACATTTCAGCAGTTTAGAAATACCACTGTCCTCCCTCCACCAAACTCAGCCTCGCAGCAGCAGCCACTACATCAACCCTGAACCTGGTTCTGACACAGCTGAGCACCTGTGCTTGATTCACACAGGGAGAGCCAGGATCAGACCTCAGGTGTGTGTTTCCAGAGGCAGTTGCAGCTGCCATTTCTTGGTTCAGCCTTCCCAGGTTTGAGCTACGTGTTTTTCCCTACGCAGACCAAGGAAGGGGTTAAACCGAGCTTACCTTTTCAGGATCAGGACAAGACAGTCACTTGGCTGGAAAGGAAGCAAGATGCAGCCCCCTTCTCTCCCCCTTCCATCCCATTCCTCTTGCCACCCTATTTCTCTCCTGCACATCCCCCTGCAGAGCTGCTCCGGTGGCTCAGTGGTGAGCTGTGAATGCTAATGACAGGACAGGGGACAACATCCTGTTGTCCTGCTCGTCCCTCCCTGATCCCGACACCGGTCAAGGGCAGCAGGGAAGGAACAGAACACAGCTGCAAGGCACCTAGGGCTGAGGCCACCGGCTTTCGCGTTTCCCCTGTCTCCACCTCCTGTTTAAAGTCGAGGGAGAATTGTCCCAAGAGGTGTGCGAAGTTGCCTGTTTTATTATTCCTGTCCTGAGAACAAAAGGAGCATCCCGAGAGGGAGCCTCGAGTCTCCTAAAGCACTCAAGTCCCAACCGGCGATCATGTTTTATCCTCGGGATGACTTTTGGGATGGGCTCAGCAGAGACTCCCAAAGCCACACAAGGGCCGGTGTTGCGGCTGGGCTCCCGGGAGAGCGGCTGGAAGGAGCTGAGACGGGAGAATGGATTTGCCAGCTCTGCCTTCTCTCGGGACAGCGGCCAGCCCGCCCCGCGCCGGTTCCTGCCTCTGCCCCCGGGCTCATCCTAACGAGGTTTCCAGCTCGGCTGAAGCCCCGCGTTGCTTTCAGGACCGTCCAGGGCTGAACGGGACTGGGGAGGGAGGTGGGGATAGCCGTTCCCATCCCCCGAATTCTCCCCTCCACAGTGTTAGGGAGGGTTCGGGTTACACCAAACTAACGCGAAAGAGGGGCGAAACTGAGGAAGGGGTGCAGAAAATATCGTCACTGACTCATGGAAAGACGGGCGAGGGGGTTTTAAACCCTGTGCCGATGATACCTTTGGAAGGGGCGGCTCGGGGTTGCTTTCGGCGGTGGTCTCTGCGCCCAGTGCAGGAGTTTGTGATGGAAAGTCTGCAAAAGCCATTAAGACTTTTGTGCTGGGGCACTAGAAAAGCAACGCAGACACCACTCACTTTTCTAAATAAACATTAGTCTTAAAAAGTTTGCACTGCTGACCCCCGCAGCTCTGATTACTTGTAATTCTCTGAACCATATTTTAAGGCTTGTAACTATTTTTTTTTTTAATTTTTTTTTTACGGGGAGGGGGCGGGTTTCGTTCGTTCCTTCCTGCAGCCGTGCCACAGATGTACCGTGTGCTCCGAGGACGGGGGGGGGGCGGGGGTCTCTGCCCACCCCTCAAACAGGTCCTTATTGCACAGCCCTGCAGCCCCTCCGCGTACTCAACTTTCTCCGACGTTCCCCCGAAGAAGCTTTTTCTTTTTTTTTTTTTTTTCCATCTTTTTTTTTTTCCTCCTCTTTTTTTTCTTTTTTTTTTTCTTTTTTTTTTTTTTTTCTTTTTTTCTTTGAGTGACTCCTTCACGATCCCGATGAAGAGATGCTGTTCCCCTCTCACTGCAGAGGCGGTGCGGGCTGCGGCCCCATCCCCACCGGGCTGTGCCCCGGAACACTCCCGGGAACCAAACCCCCCCCCCCAAAAAGAGCCGCATCTTCGCAGCACGGCGCAGGCAGCTGCACCGAGGTATCATCAGCATAATTGGAAGGGTCACATGTTAAACCCTCGCTGTTGTTCGCGGTAATGTAGCTGTGTCCCCAGGCTGCACATTTACCGATTTCTCGCAAACCAACCATTGTCACAAGGTTCATTCCAGGAGGAGTGATCCAATGGGTTGCCACGGCAACTATAATGACATTAAAATAGAGGCGGCAGCCGCCACCCCCCCCCCCCAAACCCCCTCCCCTCTTCTCCCTCCTTTAAAAACCGGCAGCAACCCGGCAAAATTCCGCTCCTTCCCGTCGGGGCAGCCCGGGCAATAACACGGGTACCCGGCGGAAAGCAGAGTGCGTCGGGAGGGAGGTTGGTTTATATAAAACCTTCCCAGGGAAAGCGGCAGAGGGAAGCCCCGAAAGGCGGCGGGGTCCCCGAGCCCGCGGGAGGCGAAAATGACCAAAGAGGGCAATTTCCAAGCGGGAATGGCGAGCGGAGCCCGGGGCTGGGAAATGGGACCGAGCCGGGATCCATCCCTGCCCTGAGCACTCGGCGGGAGAGGGGAAAAGGGTCCAAACCTAAGGGTTCTAAAGCCCGGCCGAGGCACCTGCGGGTTGAGCGGTGAGAGCCTCTCCCTCGGCCCGGCCCCGCGCTGGAAATCCGCTCTGCACCACTCGGTTTTCCGGGAAACGTTCGTTTCCCATTAATTCGCCTTTATTATTTCTCATCGGTTCTGCTACGGTGCTTTTCACTTATTTTTATTTCTTTTTCCCCACGAATTTTGGGGGGATGTTTTTAAAAGATGTTTTAAAAAAGATGTTTTTAAAAAAAAGAGCCTTGTTTCCGATTATCACAAGACGCCCTTCCCTCTCGATGAATATTTCCCTGCTCTCTTTCCAAGGCACGTAAATAAGTGCGACAAGGAATATTGTGCAAAAGCAGGGGGGAAATTCTGGGAATATCGACTATAATATCAGCTGGATCTGGCGGGAGGCTCCAATATGTTTAATTTCGGTATAAGAGAGTCTAGTGCCCGTTTTTGGTCTTCGACAGCTGATAGCAGCTCCTGAAATCGAGCCCTGAAGGATTTCAGTGATGCTTTCCTGAATATTTTTCCCGATCTCTCGGCGAGGCCGGGAAACGAATAGATTCTATCATTTTACTAATTTCTTGCCTTTTTTTTGCCTTTTTTTTTTTTTTTTTTTTTCCCAAGTGAGCCCGTGGGTGAGAGTTTGCCGAGCAAGGACGGAAGTGGAAAGACCTTACAGCTCCACTCAAAGCCGTGGTTTCATTACCTTCCACCAAAATGTGCCCAACACCTGCCTGCGGTTGGGAAAAACCCCCACTCCGGAAAGAAAGGGAAACGTGCCCGCTGTTGACAGCGCCGAAAAAAAAAATAGAAAAGAAAAGAGAAGAGAAGGAAAAAAAAAAAAAAAAGAAAAAAAAAAAAAAAAAAAAAAGGGGGGGGGGGAGAATTCTGCGCAAGCCGAAGCGGCGCCGCCCGCAGCCGGTTCACACGCGGTTTGCGGCGGCGGAGCGGCTTCCTCCGGCCGGCCCCGACGGCGGAGCTGCGGCACCGACACTCGCACCACGCCGAGTATCCGCCCGGAGACAGGGCCGCGCTGGGGGATGCTCCCAGCTCGCCCCTGGAGAGCCCGCGGCGGCTGGGGAAGGGGCCGGGGCGCTGAGGTCTGAGGGCTCCGCTCGGCCCCGACCCTCCGGAGCCGCCTCCCTTCCCCGCACACAACCTCTGCGGCTGCCCGGGGCGTCTGTTGCCACTGCCGCCCACACCTCGGCGGAGATGCTGAGGGTGGGATGCGGGGACCACCCCGCAGCTTGGCCAGAGGTTCCCCACCTCTGGCTGCTGCTGGGAAACGCGCTGGGGCCGGGGTTTGGCCCAGGGCTGGCCGCTGTGCCGGCCGCCGCTCCCGGGGGGACCCGAGGGTGCGGTCTCCCACAGGAGCTGGGGTGGAGAAAAGCAGCCGAGATGGTGAGAAAGGAGCGGCCGGAGCCGGGGGAGAGGCGGAGAGGAGGCCGCGGGTGGGGGTCCCCTACCGCAGGGCCGTGAGGGGGTCCCTGTCCCAGACGCGTTGTGCCGCTCCTCGGGTGTGGGACCCTTCGCAGTGCGGCTGGAGGGGAGAGCAGAGGTTACTGGGGACACAGCCTGGGCTCCGCTCGCTCCAGCTCCAGGGAGGCCAGAAATGTTCTTTATGGCGATCTCCTGGGCTGAAGAGCCGTCAAAAGCGTCCCTCTGAAGTGACCCTCCAGGCAGGGACTTATTGAGAGACATACGCAGAGTAGGAGCATGCCCGAGGAGAGGCGGCAGCCTCGTGGGACAGGGGGAAAACGAAATTAAAACCGAGTTAAAAAGAAAGAGAAGAGAGAGGAAGGTGGGAAACCGAAATTATCCTCCTTGTGAAATGTGTCGGGCTTCTCCGGAGCAGCTGTAGAAGGGAGGCCTTTCCACTAGAGTGGATAAATTTACTCGTGTCCCACATGACCGAGGGTGGGGGACCCGGGGCGGGGGGGGGAAGAGAAAGGTCATGGGATTGGGATTTGGGTTGTAAGTCACAGAGGAGACGTGGATTTCAGTGCCGCGTTAGGTGGCAGCGGCCTCTGGTATTGCAAGAGAAGTAATTAAATAGAAAAGGGGGGGAAATTAAAGTAAAAAGAAAAAATAAAAGAAAAAATAAAAGAAAAAAATAAAAGGAGGGTGAAGAAGAGAAAAGAGCTTTTTATAAATACCACGGGTGAAATCTCAGGGGGTTAGGGCTGGGAAGGTGCGTTGGAGGAGCACCTCTGGGACACTCTGCTCGCCATGGGAAGGGATTTCCCCCCACATGTCCCAGGGCCGGCGGTGGGTGCTCGGCTCTGCGTCCAGCCCGGCCCCGGCTCTCTCGGCCCAGCCCTGCGCTCTCCTTTTATCGCCTTTATTCTGTGGCCGCGTTTCTCTCCTGGAAAGGAGCTGGCAGGGGCGCTGCGGGCCGAAGCGAGGGGGTCGGCACTGCCCCACCAGCTGATTCCCGTCTCGCTCCCCTCGCCCCTACGCGCCCCACCGGGAGCTGCCGCGGAAGGGGAGCCGCGGTCCGGGGCGACGGGGGCCCGTCTGGCTGGACCCTGAGATCTTTCGGCCCCTTGCCCAGTGGGGGAAAGCTTTTCTTCCTCTAATTAGTTTGTTTCAATTTAAAGTGTTAGCGGTGGCACCTCCATCCCCGGCCCGCCGGGGTCCGGCCCCAGCACGGCTCCGCTCCCACCCGGCGGCGGAGTGTCCCCACACCCGAGGTCTTGTCCTCTGTCGCCCCTTCTCCCTCTGGCGAGGGAGGACTGATGGGTGGACATTATGGGGGGCCCCCCAGCTAATCTGGTCCGAGTGGGTGGAAAAAATGCCCACGGACTTTGCAGGGAGTGCAGCGGGAACGAAAGGCGATCGTGTGCCCCGCTGAAGGCTCTGCTGCTGAAGAGTGATTTGCGAGGGCGGGGGGTGAGCGGGGGCTCATCCACGGGCGTTCCGAGTGCTCTCCGCTCGCCTCCGTCGGCGGGGAAAAGTGAAGGAGCTGGGAATTTTTTGTGAGAGTGAAAGGAATCGCCGGTGTTGTTTCAAGCCGTTTCAAACCCGCGGTACTGACGGAGGAGGAATCTAATTTCACTTAAAAGGCGAGTTAAAGCAGGGAAAACGAAAAAATGAATGAAACGGATAAAGACGGCCCCGAAAAGCGCTTCTCTGCCACCCTGTGTCATGGAGTCCGAGCCTCGGTAACCAGATAGGATCGAGGGTGGGAGGAACACCACTAAACCGGTCAATAGACAGATCCCAAGGCACCGACACGAAAGTCTCCCGGGAGAAACTGACGGACAAACTCGTTACACGCCTTGGGTCTCCCTCCCGACCTCTCAGCGCAGAGATTGTTTCCCATGCAGGTTTCACCCTGCGATGGCAGGGAGGGACGAGTGTGATTCACGCCATACCCATGTACCCAAATCACCGGGATGCCAGCGGACGGGATGCGGGCAGCCAGGGCAGCCAGGGCGCTTGGGAAGCGGGGAATTCCGCCTGGCCGAGGCCGGGAAAGGCCGCCGGGCTCCAGGTTATCCTGTACCGGCTGCCCAGCGGGGCTGAGCCCCTTCCCGGGCCACGGGCGGGCGCATCCCGGTACTGTTCACCCGGGGAAATCATCAGCATCCGAGCGATGAGGAGGGATGGGAAAGGCGCTGACAAAAGGCTGCCGCGAGCAGGTTTTGTCCCGTCCCGGATCTCAGCGTCACCTGTTCCTGCCACGGGCTGGCGGTGCCAAGGGACACCTCGTTTAAGAAATGAATAAAGTGAGAATCGGTCCCGCACAGGCCGCCCCTGGGGCGAGCTCAGCCCCGCAACCCCGCAAGGGCCGCCGCGTCCCGGGAAATGCACCGGCAGGCCGGCGGAAAGGGGGTGTGGGGCGTGTGCTCCAGGGCCCCCGGCTCCAAAAACTCGCCCTGAGCTGCTCCGCAGCCCACCGGGCACAGGTAGGGGAAGAGCTGAGCCCGCAGGGGCGCCCTGGTTCAAAGCAGGGGAGATCCCCCTCGCTGCGGCCAAGAGAGAGATTCCCGGGGTGCACAGAGCTGGAAATCTCCTGGTGAGAGTGCGAAAGCAGCCCTCGACAAACCCCAGGAGTGAGGCAGGAGAGACAGACAGCAAGGGAAAAGGGAGGGGAAAAAAAGAAAGGGAGAAAGATGAAAAGAAGGAGAAAGAGAGTGGAAGCAAAAGAAATAGAAAAAATAAAAGGAAAATCGTTAGACAGGGTAAGAGCAAAAGAGAGGAAAAGAAAAGGAGGAAGAGGGAGAAAGACTAAAAAGAAGAGAGGGAGAAAGAGAGGAAAACAAACAAAAATAAATTAAAATTATTAAAGAGGGGGAAAGAGGGAAAAACCAAAACACAAATTTAACAGGGTGGGGAGGCAGAAAAAGAGAAAAAGAGAAAAGGAAAAAAAGAGAAAAATAGAAAAAATAGAGAAGGAAAGCAAGAAAAAGAAAATGAAATAAGGAAAGAGAGAAAAAGAAAATGAAATAAGGAAAGAAAGAAAGAAAGAAAGAAAGAAAGAAAGAAAGAAAGAAAGAAAGAAAGAAAGAAAGAAAGAAAGAAAGAAAGAAAGAAAGAAAGAGAAAGAGAATGAGAGA
This sequence comes from Hirundo rustica, assembly GCF_015227805.2. Classification (NCBI taxonomy): domain Eukaryota; kingdom Metazoa; phylum Chordata; class Aves; order Passeriformes; family Hirundinidae; genus Hirundo; species Hirundo rustica. The sequence continues at coordinate 8,366,307 of NC_053458.1, forward strand.
AAGAGGAAAATAATTATAGAAAGAGGAAAATAAATATAGAAAGAATGAAAGAAGGGAAGAAAGAAAGACGTTGGGAAATTACAAAGGAGAAATAAAAAGTGAAAAATGAGCGGATGAGAAATAAAAGAGTACGAAGATGAACAAGGACAGACGAGCTGTGGTCCGGGAGGTGAGGGCAGAGCGCGGAGCCTCTGCCCCTCCTCGCCTGACAGACGGACACAGGGGCGAGCACAGCTCCCTGACCTACCGCAAACATCTCGAGGAGGTTTCAAAAGCACCAACTTAATTTCCAAAGCAATTTTCCCGCGGCTGAGCCGGCTCCGACAGCTCTTCCTGCCCTCTCCAGATGGGAAAAAGGGAATTTTTTTTTTTTTTTTTTTTTTTTTTTTTTTTTTTTTTTTTAATATCTCGTTTCTCTACATTCTACTCGGGGAAGGAAAAAACGAAAGAGACATGGGGAGGGAAAGAAGATGCTGGAGGGCAATGTTTTCAGGTCGGGCACTGGGGCACAGGGAGACTGGACATTATTATTAAATCCTAAATTCACCGTGAAAACGGGAGTTTCTGCGCAGTCACGAGGAAAGGCCAGGGCAGTCCTGGAGGAGGGATCAAACTATTGGAAAAGATGTTCTTGACGTCTAAAGGTGGTTTTTATAATCCACGATGATTTATTTTTGTTCGGGGCCGCGAGGAACTAGAAAGAGAAAACAACAAAAAAAAAAACCACCACCGGAGAAAGGAATAAGATCTTGACCTTTCCTAATTCTCCAAATCAGCAGTAATGGAAAGCAGAAGGTGCCAGGGGAAGAGGAGGGAGGTGAGAGCCGGCCGGGCCGAGGTCCCGCACCCAGAGCCCGCAGCGGACGAGAGAAGGGCCACTCGCTTCCCTCCTCGGGATCCGCACTTAACACGGGCTTAGTTAAGCGAAAGCAAAGAAAGAAATTACACACACACAGCCCTCCCGCTGTGGTCCCGACGGGGATATTCGGGGCAGGATCGTTTTATCCCGCCCCGATAAACCCGAGGAGAATCCCCCGTTTTCCCCCTCTCCCGGGCTGCGCACACACGGAAATCCGCCGTGGGGTAACCACGCAGAGAGCGTCGCGGTTTTGATACAACCCTTTCATCTGACATGTAGAAAGCAGAGGAGCAGGGGCACTTAAAAAAAAAAAAACAACACCAAAGCCATCTCCATCAATGCGTAACCAAAGCCAAAGCAAAGCAGAGGAATCCGCATCCCCCCATCGTACTCGAAAACAGCCGCCGAACCGAAAGGGAGAAGGGAAAAAAAAAAAAAAAAACACACACACACACACAAAAAAACCCAAGCGTGCAGAAAAGGATCGGGCTCCTGGAGGGCTTTGCCCGGGGTTTAGCACCGACAAAACCAACCCCCGAAAGCAGCCCCGAGAACCTGGGCTATGGAGCCTACGCACGGGAGGGGAAGGAAAAGGGAAATGCCAAGTCGCCTTTTTGGCCAGCGACTCCCAAGCAGCGACTGCAACAGCTAATTATTTTCCTTTCAGTGCTCGGTTATTGCTGGTGTACTCCTCGCCTCCCCTCCAATAAATAAATAAAACCCTCCTTTAGGCAGCGAGGCGTGAAAAATGATCCTCGCCGAACGCTTAAAAATAACGTCCCGTGAAGATCGGGGCCGCGGAGCCGGCCAGCCCCGTAGTTAGGGGCCATTATCCGTCCCGCCCAACCGAGGTAAAATTTCTCGTGAAACCCCCGAACCGAACCCGGCCAGGGCATTCCGGACCCAGGGGAGACCGCCGTGTCCTTCCCCGCAGCCCCTTTCCGGCGGTCGGGGTGAGCCGGGTCCCGGGCGCTCCGCCGACCCTCCCCGAGCCACGCAGACACTTGCGGGCGGCGTGAGACTCATCGGGGCACGGAGCGAGCGGCGGGGCTTCAGGGAAATTCAGACAATGGGGAAAATTCTCATTTTAGAGACGCTTGAGGTTCTACACACACACACCACACACACACACACACACACACACACCCTCCAAAATAAACCCTCGACGGTGCTTGCACTCGCGGCCCCCGCAGGTCCGAGCCCGACCCTTCCTGCGTGGGTACCGCGACTCCCGGTTGAGGCGGGGGGGAATCCCCGAATCCCCCCGCTCCCAAGTCAGCCCAGCTTCATTCCTGTCCGGCGAGAGCGGCTTAAAACCCCACAATGACTCCGCGAGGCAAAAGGAGATGAACGGAGCCAGGGAAAGGTGTCCCCGTCCCGGACACCCCCCCGATCCCCCTCTCCTGAGCGTGTGGGGGCAGGGGGCTCTCCAGGGAAACACGGCTTCCCTGCAGAGGACCCCCCCTCCATCCCCTCCAGCCCCGAGACCACCAACTTGGCGAACCCATCGCGCCGGCGGGACTGCGGGGGCCACACGCCTCCTCCATCCCTACGGGCATCGCCTGCCATTTCTCATCCGCTCCTGGCACCCTCGGCTCCCGCTCCTCCTGCATTTCACAAACAAACAGGCCAAAAATTATTAAACATCGCTCCTTTATATTAAAATAACCAGCCCCCCTTCTGCCGGGCACACAGGCACCACCCAACCTCGCTGCACATCGCTTTCTTCCCTCGGATCCCGTCTCCTCAAAGCAGGCTCGGTTATTAAAAGAGGCTGAACAAAGATAGCCCCGAGAGCGGCTATCAGAGCATTTTAACTTCATCAAAGACTTCGGGGGAGAGGGAGAGGAGGGGTCTGGCACCTTCTAGTAATGAGCTTGTCAGGAACACCCCTGCCAGAGCAATTGAACAATTTGCACACAAGCAAAAGAAAAGGAGAGCGGAGGGAGGGAGGAAGGGGAAATGCTACAAAAGCCCCTTCAATTTCCAACCATGTGCTTGGCAATCTGGAAAATAGATTCATTGGCCTCCTCTTTTCTCCCATGTCGAGTCTTGTAGCCCCTTTTGTAGGAGCTGGACATGAAAGGGAGACAACCAAGTGCCGGACACGAAGATCGCTTTTCAAAAGCAAATGTGTGTGAAGGCGAGATGTGAGACCGCTCGCTGCGGGGAGGCGGCACGTTCAGGAACAACATCAACAAACTGCGCGGAGGTTCGAGGTGGCACAGACAGGGGCAGATAAAAAAGGGATGGGTGGGAGAAGAGAAAAGAAAAGCCGATCCCCCCCTGCTCCCCGGCGCACACCGCCCGGCTCCTGCTCCTGCCTGAGCCCCGGAGGGCCTCGCACAAAGCCCCGCTGCCCGGGGACCGGCTCCGTCCCCCGCTCCCTGCCTCGTACGCTTCTTTTTTTTCCTTTTTTTCTTTCTTTCCTTTTTCTCCTCCTTCAACTGGCTGCCCGGTCAGAAAGGCCTCGATTCTTTCGATCGGGGTCCTCGCCAACAAACAAATCAAAGAGCCACGTTTGGTCCCTGAAATAAATAATTTGGGGCGGGGGGGGGGAGAAGTTTGGAAGAGAAGGGAGCGCTTTAAGATGTTTATTTACTTTGTAAGTTGTTGCAAAATTTAGGCAGAGATCAAGTTTCATTGGGTCATTCAAATACTGCGGGCCCAAGGGGGACGTGTACGCGGGGGGGAAACCCTCCAACTTATTTTCTCATGTGTCAACTTTTCCAAACAAAATAAAAGGAGGTGTGTGGGGGTGGGGAGGGGGTGAAGAAGGGAGAACCTTTCTCCCGGCCGCCACCTCCTTCCCCCTGAAAACACGCGGGGTATATATGTTTTTTAAAAAAAGATTTTTTTTTTTTCCTAGGAGACACCAAAATCCAAGAAATAAAAAATAAAATTAACCAAAAAATATATTTAAAAATCCGAGGATCTTTTTGCTTGCCGGCCCGTGGACTTACAGCGGGGACCGCCGCCGTGGCCCGGGCACTGTGGCACCCTGCCGAACGCCCGGGTGTCGCCGGCCCGAGCTCGGGAGCCTCTCGCCTCCCCGAGGCCCGAGAGGGGCTCTCGGCTCTCAGCGTGACAAAGGACATCGCAAAGAACGATTTGGATTTTTTTTTTTTTTTTTTTAACCAGGTCACAAACATTTATTAATTTACACCAACGGTGGACAAAATTCTGTTGCCTTTTCCACATCAAATTATTCACAGATTCTCTCAATAAAATAGATATGACGGATGCACAACCAGTGAAGAGTTAACTGGACTCCGCTCATTAGCTCCCGAATAATCTATATACAAATAATTACCAATACACCAAAAAACCCACGCATGGAGGGGGTGGGGAAACGGGGATTTAAAAAAAAAAAAAAAATAGTACGGGAATTCTCCGAACTTCCTGACGGATCCGATTTTCTTTCAAACGTGCATTTGAATGTCTAATTGGGGAGAAAAAATAAAAAGGAAAAAAAAATAAACCGCAGTCCTGAGTTTCACCGACTTTTCTTCTTCTTAAAAACAAAGAAACCTTAAACAGTGCCTTTAAAAACCAAACCCGACGCTTCAAAGAAACTAAAAATAAGATCGGACCATTAAAGCATTTTCTTTGAGAGCAGGGGAAGAGACAGACGCACACGGCAAAACCACCGGGCAGAGAGTCCTGCAGGAACGAAAACGGGCTCGCTGCGACCGGGGGCGTCCGCAGCTCCCCTGGCCGCTTTCCCAGGCGATCTGGGGGAGCTCCGCGGAAAACCCGCACCTCTCAAAGGAAACATTTCCGACCCCGAGAGCGTTTCGTTCTTCACATGCCCCCCCTCCGCCCCTCGCAAGACGTTGCGTGTTCAAGCAGCCCAGGTCCCAGCTTACGTTACGGCCACTTTATAAATACGCTTTTGGCGCTCGCAGGACCAAATCGTGTTATTCTTTCCCTCCTCCCGCCCTCCCGATTTAGTGATTTTTTTTTTTTTTTCTTTTCCCGAGCAAAGAGAGACAAACAGATCTGGATGCCGCTGAGCCTGGAAATAAAGTAAAAAAAAATTAAAAAAAAAAAAAAAAAAAAAAAAAAAAAAAAAAAAAAAGGAAATATTTCCTACCTTTAAAACACAACAGGAGGAGATGGGAGGGGGGGGGACACGGGGAGAGGGAAGGGGGAGCAGTTTCGGAGGAGCGGAGGAGAGCTGGAAAGGGGCCGTTTGCTTCGCGACTCTCCCCCCAATCCCCCTCCCCTTCCCCAGTCCCCAGCACACTTTAAAAATGACAGCTGCTGAGGGTTGTGATTTTACTGGAAAAGTTCTGGGCCGGCTGGAGGAGCGGCTCGTGTGCCAGGCTGACCTGGGGCTGTGCCGGGGCCAAGGCGGGGCTGAGCACGGCCAGGACCTGCGCCGGGGGGCCCGCCTGGCCGGCGGGGTAGGGCGCGGCGGGCGCGACGCTGGGGTTGGTGCTGGGCGGCGGGGGCACGGCCCCCCCGATGATGTTGTCTATGGAAAAAGAGGGCCGGGAGGGGTGGTTGGTGCCGCCGCCGCCACCGCCGCCGGCGGGCGAGGGGTCCGGCTTGAGGGTCTGGAGGAGGGCGGCGGGCAGGGCGGTGGGGCTCAGCTGGGGGTGGTAGAAGGACTTCCTGCAGTTCAGCTCGCCGCCCAGGAAGGAGGGCAGCCCCGAGGCGGCGGAGAAGACGGAGGCGGCGGCGGGAGGCGGCGGAGCCGGTAACGGGCAGTGCGGCGCCGGGAAGGGGAAGGCGCCCGCGGCGCCGCCGCCTCCGCCACCGGGATGGTGGTGGTGGTGGTGGGGGTAACCCTGGAGCTGCAGGCCGTAGTTGTAGCCGTAGGGTCCGTAGGCGAAGCCGGGCAGGAAGGCGGCGGGGTCGGCGGCCCCGGCCCGCAGCAGCAGCTCGGGGTGCGGCGGGTGCAGCTGCTGCTGCCGCTTGAAGCGCTTCCTCCGGCGCAGGAAGCTCCCGTTGTCGAACATGTCGGCGGACTCGGGGTCCAGCGTCCAGTAGTTGCCCTTGCCCGGGTTGCCGGGCTCCCGGGGGATCTTGACGAAGCAGTCGTTGAGGGAGAGGTTGTGGCGGATGCTGTTCTGCCAGGCGGGGAACTTCTCCCGGTAGTACGGGAAGCGCCCGCTGATGAACTCGCAGATCTCGCTCAGCGTCAGCCGCTTCTTGGGGCTCTGCAGGATGGCCATGGTGATGAGGGCGATGTACGAGTAGGGCGGCTTCACCAGCGGGTTCTTCCCCCCCCGCGCCGCCGCCGCCGCCCGCGGGCGCCTTCTCCCCGGGCGCGGCGCCGCGGGCGCAGGCCGGCTCCGAGCCGCCGGCGGGGGACAGCCGCTCCGGGGACCCCCCCATGCGCGCCTTGGCGGCCCCGCTCCGCGGCAGCGCCGGCCCCAGCGGACCGCCGCCGTCCTCCTCGTCCTCCTCCTCGTCGTCCTCGTCCTCCTCCTCCTCCTCGCTGTACTTGCCCCCATCCTGGGGCGGGCCCACCACGTCGATATCCGCGTCCTCCACCTCGGAGAGCGGCTCTTCCTCCGGGGAGCGCTCGGACATGATCCCGCAGCCGCCGCCGCCGCTGCTGCCCAAAGTCATTGTTGTGCGGCCGGGGCGGCCGGGGCCGGGCTCCCCCCCCCACCTAGCGGCGGCTCCCGGGATGGGCCCGGGGCCGTGCCGGAGGGCTGCGGCCGCCGCTGGGACTCCGCGCCCCGGCGCCGCCGCTCCGCTCCGCTCCGCGCCCCGCTCGCCGCGCCGCTGCTGGCGGGGCCGCGCTGGCGGCTGCGGGGTGGTGGCTGCGGAGGGAGGGGCGGCGGAGGGGGCGCGGGGCGGGGGCGGGGGGACGGGGCGCCCGTGGGCTGGGCAGGTCGCTTGGGAGCAGCGATAATAAATAATGGTGATAACGATAATAAAAGGAGAGAAACGGAGGGGGGAAAAAAATTGGAGGGGAGGGAAATAAAGGTTTAAAAAAAAAAAAAAAGAAAAGTGGAGTTTGCGACGGCTCCTTCTCTGGTTGGGGGAGGGAAGGGGAGGGGGAAGGGAGGGGCAGGGGAAGAGGGAGGGGGGAGGGCAGAAGTGGGGAAGGCGGCTCCCCCCTCCCCACCCCTCCCGAGCTGGGACCCGGTGGAAACGCTCCCACACTGCGCCTGCTGCCAGCGCTCCCCAGGCCTTTATACGGCCGCCCCGGCATCACGTGGCGCCCGCCGCAGCCCCCACGGGGCACGATGAGGGACTGCCCGGCCCGGCCCGGTCCCCGGGGAGCGTGTCCCCCGCCCGAGATGCTTTCGAGGAAAGACGCTGCCCGCTCTCCCCGCGCTAGGATGCCCCCGGCTTCGTCTGCAGCCGGCTGCGGTAGGAGGGGGGAGATCGACGCTGGATAAAGCCCCTCCCCGCCCCAATCGCCCCGCGGTGCTGGAGGCTCTCGGACCCCATTCCTGCGCGATGCGACGGTCGCCTTCCCGGGCCCGCGGGTCCGCGGAGGGTCCGTTCTCCCCCTCGAGAGCTGCCCGTCCCCGAAGCTGGGGGCTGAGCTGCAGAGCACCCGCAGCCTCGCCGCCAGGGACCCTCACTCCGCCAGGACCGAGCCTCCGGCCCCCTTGAGGGGTCGTGTGAATTTGGGGATCCCCGCTCCCCTTCTCCACGCGCTTACGTCACCGACACGTCACCGAGGCCGGAGCACCCTGCCTGGAAACCCCCCTCCTCCGAGGGCTGCCACAGAAGGGATGCTGCTCCCGGCAGGTGCGGGCCCGGAGCGAGAGGAGCAAAGCTCTGCCGAGCCTCTCCCCCCGCGAGAAATAACCAAAGCAAAGGCTGTGCGTGTCCGCGGAGTGATGGGACCTCATCCGAGCCCAGCATCTCCGCCCGGCGCGGGTACCGCTTTCCGAGGCGGCCCACCCACAGCCGGGCCAGGCCCCAGGAACCCTTCGGGAAGGGGAATATCCTGCGGCCTCGGGATCTCCTGTCTGCCGCTCTCCTGCCTCCCTGAGGGCTGGCAGGAGGAGGGGGTGGGCAGCAGACACCCACCTTGTCGCGGGCTGCAGGCGAAGCGGGAGAGTTTTCTTCTAAACAGAGGCACGCAGGGTCCCCGGGAGCCACCGCGGTGTCCCCGCGGGTGGCCGAGCCCCGCTGTCCCCCTTGCAGCTGCCCTGGCGCAGTCCGGGGAACGCGTCCGCGGCTGAAGCTGCCCAGCCCGTGTCCCGTAGGTGGCTGTGACAGCAGGTTGTCCCCGTCTCTATAGCGGACCCTTTGAACCACGCTCGCGCCGTTAGGTTTTGGGTTGGTTTGGTTTTTTCCCTTGGAGGCTCTGCGGGCACGTATCTGCTTTCCCGTGGGAGGATGCTCGGGAAGGGAGGAAGGGGACGGGTTCCTCCAAGGGGGTACCATGAGGAGATGTCCCCCCGCCAGGGCCACGTTCCGCAGTGTGAGAATCCGCGGTGATGAATTGCCAGTCTCTGCCGTTAACAGGTGCGAGCATTTGGTGATAAAATCTCCAGCACTAATACCGGGGAGCCGGGCCAAACAGCTGCGCGGCCCCGCTTCCAAATGCCGGTCACAATTACTCAAGCCCTAACGACTCGGTGCACAGGCTCGGCGAACTCGGGGGGACCCCGAGGAGAGGGCAGGAGCGGACGTCTCTGTCCTCGCATCTCCAAGTGGAAGCAGCGATCCCAGAGCCGGAGCCTCTGCGCGGAGTCGATCGCATCCTCCTTCCTCGCCGCCAGCGCGGACATCGGGGGGGATTTCTCGATCGGAGGGAAAAGTAGAGGGGAAAACTGTGCTGAGAGTTTCTCGGGAAAGTGGGAAATTTGTCCCGCGGGCGCGCGTCAGCTCTGGGAGAGCTTTCACTTTTATGCTTCTTCGATGCTCCTAACCCGTGTTCTCAACACATATATCTCCCTCTCTAACGTTTGCGTGTATATATATATTCTACTGTGCCTACATTTATTTTCTTTCTTTTCCCGGTTTTTTTCCATATATACGTGTATATATAATTGTCTAACACGCAGAAATGCCTGGGCGATGCCGCATCTTTCCTACCAACATTGTTCAAACTCTCCGTCCGTCAGCCCGGTGGAAAGGCGACGGGAAGAACAAATGGAAGAGAGCGGAGAGGGAAAAGACCCGAACCGCTTTCCATTTTTATTAAGTAAAATAATAGTTATGCCTCCCCTACATAAACGAAAGTGTCATAAAAAATTCCGAAGCAGCTGCCAGAGATTTCGACCACACACACAACGGGGCGATTGAATTTCCACTCGGTGCATTTCATGGCAGCGAGGAACCGCCGGGAGCTGCGCCTTGTGCCTCTGCGGGGCGGCGATGGGGAGGGCGGAGGGGGGGACAGCAAAGTGACGCTCTGCGAGCGGCCGGGGGCAGAGGACACCGCCCGGGGGATGCTCCGGGGGAGAGGATGCTCGGCCGCACCCCGAGGCCGGTCGCAGGGCGGCTGCCTCCCGATCGCTCCGTCTGCAGGCTGGTCCCGCACGGCTCGAAGTGGAACAGATGTGGGTGTCTGCTGCCGGCCCACCCCTGCCCTGCCGCGGCTGCCGGCTCTCCAGGTGTCTGGAGAGGTGGGCAGACCTCGGGGGGAGCCGATTGCTGCTATACTCGTGGTCACGGGGACCGCGGTGAGGTCGAAAATGTACGGGGGAGGCGAAGAGGGTTGATCCGAGGCGCTGTTGATGGGATGCGGCCGGAGCCTCGTCCCGCTCCCGCCTGGACCCGGCTCTCCCGCTCGGCATCGCGCACTCAGAGCGCCGCAGCTCCAGAAACAGCGTGTCCCGATCACCCAGCACCAACAGGATTTCTGCCCGTTTCGAGGCACAATGTGGTCCCCGCTGAAGCCGGAGATGACCCACAATGGAATGCGAGAGAGAGTGAATCCCGCTCTCTCCGTCTCCGATCGGCTTCTGTTCGCCGAGTCGGTCTCAGCCTCGGCTTTGCCACGCAAGATCGGCTGCAGAAACAAATCAAAACGAGGAAAAGTGCCTAAACTACACTCGTCCCGAGATTATTTAGAAAAGGGAAACTCCGGACTGAAATAAACCAGACGGTCGGGTCCCAGACACGGTGCGCGCACACACACACACACACGCACACAGTCCCGGCCGTGCACCCGCACACGGAGCCACGGGCGCGTTTAAATGTGCGCCGGGATAAGAAGTGATGTGGTCTCCCGAAAGAAAATCCCTATTGATCTACCCGAAAAGATTGCTCTGTCATCGCCCCGCTGAGCTCGGGCATGCTAGGCTGGGAAGGAGGCTTTTTTCCTTGGGCAGATTTTTAATTTTTCTGCTTTCCTTTCTGCAGTATTTCCTTACAGACAGCCTCGCTTCCCTTTTGAACCCAACTCTGCTTTACATTTCACGTTAAATTGCGGAATCAAACGTGCGTGGGGGTGAGTGCTGCCGGAGTGGAGAGTCTCAAAAAAGTCTCAAAAGTAGGGGGAAAAAATAAAGGCCATCAACTGATTGGCGAACAGCAATCAACCAATCATTATGATTTTTTTTTTTTTTTCCCTCCTTGAAATTGATTTCCACTGTCTTTCCCGCCTGTCTTAATGAGCTCTTTGATCCAGGCGTGTGGGGTCGGTGTTTGATGCCCTGCTGACGGCTTCAGCAGGTGGATCCCCACCGCCGAGGTTTTCCCCCCGGGTGTCCCAGTGCCTCCGCCCGGGTGGAAGCTCCTGAAAGCGGCAAAACCAACCACAACGATCAGACGCCTTCGGGTTTTTTTCCCCACAGGGAAAAACTCTTCCCCTGACCGCCCGCCCATTTGGTGCGGGGTGCAGTCGGAGGGCAGAACACGAGGCACGGAGCCCCGCAGGGTGCGATCGCTGCTCCTGCCCTGGCACCGGTCCTGCCCACGCCTAAGGGAGCTGCTCCAGCCCGCAGCATCTCCCGGCGCCGGGGTTTAGCGGGGAGAGAGCACCGGGAAGAGAAGCCCTCGGGAACTGTGGAATGTTCAGCTCCAGCCCGGCCGATGTTGCTCGCAGACCCTTCCAGAGGATCTGTTGGGTTTGTGATCCATAATCGTTCTTGTTGCTTCTGCCGAGCAGTATCTAAATTCGTTTATGCTGATGAGAACCGCATCTACAAGTCCCCCAAGGCTCAGTGATGGATTTTTCTTTATTACCTCGTTATCAAGCTTGGCTGACCTCTAACTTCTCTGAAAACATGAACAAGACAGACCTGCTGCTGCCTGGGCTGCCCCAGGGGGCTCTTTTTCCACTTATGTGATTTCCTTTGATATTATTTCTCTCCTTTCCATATCCAAGGCTCAGACCTTCAGTGCTCCCTGCAGTTCAACCCTTTTCCCAGCCCCGCACTGCCAGCTCCCAGCTTGCAAAGATCAGTTTGCAGCCTGCACACCACGAGCTCCCGGCACAGGGAGGTCGGTGGGAATGGTGGTGACAGATAGTGAGAGATATATGAAATTCCCAGATTGGAAACCACCGGAGCCAAGTGCCAAAATCCATCCCTGCAGCGTTCAGATGTTGGACAGCTCGGGTTTGTTGACTTGACTGTTCAAATGTAGGTGTATCAAAATCCACACCAAAAAAAGGCCTGGATTACAACGAAGCCTTTTCCCAGGAACCCTACGTTCAGAGCTGAGTTCCCATGAAACTTTGAAGCACAATTATCCCTGTCTTTTCTGCTCTTCGGACAAGTGGGAAACATTAAAAACATGTTTAGTTAAGTGCTGTGATCTGACTTTTAGACCTTAGTTTTGGGCTTGCCGTTCCAAAACTTTGCCTCCTGCTTTCTCTTCAAAACTGATCCCATCCCTTGTGAGTTTGAAGCCCACTAGGCGAGCTCATACACAGCTTAACGCTCAACTGATTAACTCTGTCTTGCTCTGAGCCTTTTTTTCGTACCACTCTTCAGCGACCTGACATGAAAAGAGATACACACACTTACATGACTCAGAGGAACACAGTGACTTCAAGCCATAAACCACCAGGTGCACTTTTGAGACTCACCAAAGCCAGCTCTCCTGGTTGCCATAAAAAACACATCAGCCAAAGGCCGATGCAAGTGGAAAGCAATTATGCTCTGGCACATGGCAATGTGTGTAGAACAGCCTGGTAACTGTGCCTACCACACAAGGAAAAATATCCCTGTGAAAACAAGCCTGCTAAATCACTTCATTCTTTCCAAAATCCCCTGAAAATAGAAGGAAGTATTTTTAGGGTTTTTTTGGGAGGTGAGAGATATATGTGGGAGGGCATCAGATTTTCCAAAAGTGGGTGCACCAGTGCAAGAACCTAAATAAATGACCAGATCCACAAGGATTTAGAAACTCATGATGATGTTTCTTAGCCCAGGTTTTCCATGTTAGCATCTGATCACACCAAATTTGTCCAGGAAATCCCTGATGCTGAGTTTTCTGCATTCAGCAGTTCAGCAACTCATGCCCACTTCACCCACTGAGATCACAAAAGTCCACTTCTGCCAAAAGTGCCAGTCGAGGACCTTCAACTTGGGTGCCAGAAGCAATACAGAGAGGGCCTTCAGAGGAGGAAATGACAGAGAAGGTGGAAAATTACGGGAATATAGCTTGATCAGTATAAAAAGCTTTTTTTTTCTTTTTTTTTCCCCGTGTAGGAAAAGGCTGGGGATAGAAGTCCTTGTGGAAGTATCCAGCAATCTCCAGCTGGGGATGAGATCTGGGTCCATCTTCTGTATCCTTCTGAAAAATCAGCCCTGCATGTACATGCTCCTATCTGTGGAGCTGCCTCGCAAAGAGCTTCAGAAATATATTTTGCCGCTTGACCTTACATAAGATTGCACAGAAATACAGCACAGGGCTCCTTTTCCCTGTTCCCATCTTTGGAAGGAATTGAATAAACAGAGAGAAAAAAAAAGTTGCAAGCTAAAGTAGGGGAAGAATTATGAGGCATCTCACATATGCAGAGAAGCAGAGGCAGAACCAAAGCCCTTAACCCTCTCGTGTTATTTAGTGAAGGACTGTCAGGTAGAAAAAATATTAAACCACTTAAAATGTTGTGGCTGAATCTGCACAGAAGGGCGAATCTCAGCTCCAGAGGGGTGTGAACTTCTGTTCCTTTCCTCAAACCACCAGAAGAAATTGCTACCCTGAGCTGCACAGGGGGGAAACCTGTCAACACATAGATTAAAATTAATCCAGCCACTCTGGGGGTGTTGAGGCTTCACATACACACACATCCCCACTTCTTTCACTTACTGCAGGTAAACCTCTGCTTATTCTTGCTGGGAAGAGGAAAATGGATCACTCACATGGAAGATGCAGCACTGAGGGCTGATGAGGAAAAGGCTGATGTTTCGCATCTGGCTTTATGTTACTTGGAAATTTCTATGATTTCTTCAAGATGGATATTTAGCATCACCCAGCTAACTGCATCCCAACAGTGCTCAATACAAAATCCCTTTTCTTATTGCCATTTTCCAGGCTTTTGTATAGTCTAGCTATTGAGCATTCAAATTGTGATGCAAGAGGACATAAGGTATCTGTTCCCTGAAAACACGGCGCTGGGGTCCTGCAGGGGATGCAGGCTGGTGGGCTTCCCTCCCAGCGCAGAGATAAGCGTGCCATCTAGAGGAAATCCCTTTTATTGCCAGCACTGGCAGCTGAAAATTATCCAATAAAGCGTAATTAACCTCTGGCTTCGGAGAAAATCCTCCACCCGTGCCCCGCTGCTCTGAGCTGCTGCACTGGCGCGTCGTGGCGGGCTGGCGATGGTGGTTTGGGAAGGTCCTGAGCGCTTGAGGGACATCCCAGCTCACACTGGCACCAGCTGGCCTGACCCTTCCCCAGAGCTGATGTCAGCTGCCCAGTCCCCCCTTCCCCGCCCTGTACGGGCATAAAGGAGAAAAAGGCAACGTGGGAATTTCCGCAGCACGTGTCTGCGCCTGGGAACGGCCGGGAGGCGGCACATACGGCCGGACAAGGAGGCTGGATGGATCATGTAATGCCCTCCAGGGGCTGCCAGCAGGCCAGGACCCAGGGGTGAGGATGGCCAAGCCGCAGCTGAGGTGCCAGGTGCACTGAGGGAGGCAGTGGTGGGGCCACCAGCAGCTCCCATCCTGTGGAGCACATCCCTGTGGAGCCCTTGGGGGCTGACAGGGGTGTGCAGAGTACAGTCAACAGTGGGAAGGGGAGCCTGGCCTCCTGTGGGGCAGATCCACATGTCCACTCATTTTTCCCAAGGAAAGATCTCCTCCACAGCTACATCCCCAGGCTGGACTGCCCTCACATGCTGCTGCTGGCATGGGCACCCTCATCCAGACCTTCAGGCATGGCTGTAGGTCTGGGACAGGGGACATCCATGGCTTCTGTGCTCAGTCAGCCCACTGAAGCTCACAGCACCGGTATCCCACACCTTTCACTTCTCCTACCACCACCGCTGTAGCACATCTGCAGTCACCAGCACAAGGCTGTTGCACTGCTAACAAAAACAAATCCTTCCAACCCTAAAGACAATTGAAAAACAGTGATCTAGGTTCAAGCAGAGGGACAAGTGCTGCTGCCCAGCAGGTAGCTGTCTTGTAAAAATGGGAAGCCTTGGAAAAAACAAAACCTTCGGAGATGGAGAAAGAGCAGGGAAAATCTTACATGAGAAAAACCTTATTCTGCAGAAAAACAGCTGCATGCCTAAGTAGGGACTATTTGGAGAGGAGCTGCTATTGCATTGATTTGCTTATATTCTGCAGGATTTTTTAATATCTGTTTTCATCACTTTACTCAAAATTATCCTCATTTTCCACACTATCTCAGAAGATCTCCAAGACATTGCTCTCTGGTACTCTCAAGCAAGGCTGAACTCCAGCAACACTCGCAGCACCTTTTAGGCTTTAATGGTGATCTTTTTTTTCCATTTTGCAACCTCCTCACCTTCTACCCACACCTGTGGACTCTCAGGCTCCACTCATGGCTTGGAGATGCTGCTCTCACTGCACAGGTGCTCTTCTTTCCCCCAGCTCCATGGCAGGGAGGGAAGGTGTGGATGTTGCCGTGAATCACTGTAGGTTCTTGTCACCCGCATGGAGCAAAGGATTCCACGGCACTGCCCTGGGAGCTTGTGCACTTTATACATCTCTTATTTCCCGTCATTACCGAGAAGAGCCTAGTTGCAATAAAAATCTGGGCTCCAATCCTACAAACACTTATGCCTGAGCTTAACTCTAAGCACGTGAGCCGTCAAAGGGGACTATTCATGTGCTTAAAATTTAAGCATGTTCTTAAGCGCCTCTAGGCCTGGAGTCTGTCAGTGGAAGGATTTGTGCCTTAAGCCCATATTCTGGGTCATTATCCTTTTCATGTCTTCTCTGCCATCCCAGAAGATGCTTCAACGGGGAATTTTCAAGTTCCTCAATAAACTTTGTCTCCCAGGGCAGGCTGGATTCTTGCCTATTCTATGGGGCAATTCTCCTCTGTTGCCTCCCCTCCCCCTGTGAGCGATAATCCTGTGCTATTTCATGCTTGGCCAGACAATTAAGCCCTCTTGCTGCTTGGCTCTGTCTTTGTTATGTATAATTGTTCCAAATAATTAGCCACTATTGCTCGCTATTCTGAAACTACTTTGTATTGCAATTATACTTAGAGGGTGAGCATCAGCTCGGGGAGAATCCAAGCAGCAGACAGCCTGGAAAGAAAGGGCTTCGAGCCGGGGGAGGATGGATACGTGCTTAAACCAACACTGTGGAAAACCTAACAATGAGTAACCAGGGAGGAGCGAATGCTGCTTGGAGAGGGTCTGCGGCTGGTGGGGTCCGGGCAGGAGAGCTGAGGGTGGGTCACAGGGGCTGGCCTGGGTGTCACCTGGCTGCCACCTCGTGGGTGCTGCCCACAGTGCAGGAGGCAAAACCACGCCCCACTGCCATCGCTTCCACGGTGACCTGACGGGAGCATCTTGACCGAGCGGCCAGTTTAGCCATCTCTAGGGAACACGAAGCTCTGCTGGGACGTGTTTGAGGTCTGGCAAGAAAAGGTTCCCTCCTAACTGTTTCTTTGGGATGGCAAAACTTGTGGGGTTTTGAGGGTGAAGGTTCTGAACCATGAGGTTGGTTTGGCAATCTGTTCACCCTGTTTTTCCCATGGATAAACACGTCTCTGTTACACAGGAGTGCTGGATGGGATGATCTCAGGAGGGAGTTACAGCTCCATATAAGCATCTTTCTGAAACGGAAAATAATGAGGCACAGCAGAGTCCCCTTGGCTTTACTCAGACTCCTGTCTTTCAAGCAGAGAACATCTGAAAAGGATACAACCAAGACCTGGGTGTGCCTGACGTGCACAGGTGAACTGTTTCCTCCTCTGAAGCCCATAGCCTGCTCTGAGCAAAGAGCCAGGGTGGTCAGTGAGCTTGGACAATTTTGTGCTTTTTGAGGTCCATTTGCTCCAGCCAGATTACATCACTTGAAACCTCCTGAAAATGGGTCTACGGATTTGATTTGGTGTCCAACACTTGATTAGCAGGAAAGTTTTAAAACCATGATGAAATTACTTTGGTGCAGATGGAAAGCACCCAAAAATGTCTGAGGCCACTGGGGACATCCTTTACAGAGGTCATACCCTGCTGCCTTTGGCTCGGCAGTGCTGATGCAAATGGAAAATGAACTTTTCCCAGGCACGTATGTAAATGGCTTTTCTCCACAAGCACAACACCCTGAGCTGCCAAAAGCCAGAGCTGCTTGCTGGTGCTGGGATGGCACAGTTGATCCATTACATCCATAAACCCAACTGCTGCAGTGTAACCACTTGAGCAACCACAGTACAAAGGCTGTGAGATGTCTGCACCTCATTCTCTCCCAAGAGCTTGTAGGTGTTGTGCTGCCAGGCTCTGCTGCTTTGCCTGGCACTTTGGGGGCTGTTAAGAGCCAGGCCAGCTCCCAGCTCTGACATTCAACCATCGTGCTGCAGCACATTTCAAACACAAAGTCAGGCTGCCAATGAGACTGGCTGCTGCAGAGGGGTGATCTGTCACCACCAACCCCTCCCCTTCTATCGAGGGTGCTGATGCTCACTGTGCTTCCACTAGTTTCCCTATTTTCACTCTAGAGAGAAGAGCTGCAGGGCACAGCCAACACAGCCCAACCCTGTACCCCGCGCCCAGCGATGGTTTAGGAAAAGTGCAAAAAGAAGGGTAAAGGGGAAGAGAAACCCTTTCCATTCAAAACCTCCCCAGAGTGAGCAACCAGTGTTTGATAACGACCCTTCCCGAACAAACTTCACGGTGTCTCACCCCGACCGTCCCCCCAAACTCCCCGATGTCCTGATGCCCTGGTGAACAGGATCTCAAAGGCCGGGATGCAGCCGGTACTCGCCGAGCACCCCCCCGGGAGCCGGCAGCGGCTTCCCAGGGCTTTCCACTGGAGGTCAGTGTTGGCCTGAGCACGCCGGCTGTCACTCGGGGCCATCTCGCCCCTGCCACCCCCCCGCCGCGGCGTTACAGCCGCGGAGCAAAGCGGCGGAGGGCAGCGCAGCCTTGCTCGTGCCCCGTGCAAACACGGCGGCTCCATCAGCTGCTCCTGTCCTTGTAGGAACTTTGCCAGTGTAAAGGATAGAAACGTGACGTGGCAGAAGTGGTGATGGACCCCCGATAATTCAGGATGTAGCTCAGAGTTTGGGCAGTACTGACTCTCAGGTGCTAATTCGTTGAAATCTCATTATTACCTGGCAAAGCCAATCTCTGCCTGTCCCACTGCACCCATCTCCCCATCAATCTGGCTTTACCGACTCCATCCTGACCTCCAAGAAACATCACTGAACGCCTTCAAGCTGTGTATTTGCAAAGGGCAAAGCATTGCATAGAACAACAGCAAGTTATGGTGTAACATTCCCAGCACTGAGACTGCTGGCAGCATCCAGGAAAAAAACTAAAGTTACCAGAGGGACCTAAGTTCTTCAGAAAACTTGTTTCAACTAAAATTTCAGCTAGTGTTGTGTTTGTTTGTAATAGGGAGGAAAACACTCTTTGCTTGGGAATATAATCCGGAAAGAGCAATTCTTACTGCTTGTCTGAACCTGTTGGAAGCAGCAGGAAGGTGATACAAGCATGAAACGCGCAGAATGCTGTTGTACACAGACAGACACGGCAGCTCAGTCGGTCCTCCCTGAGTAGCCAGAGTTTCCCAGGGAAAAACAAACATCTTTTCAAAGTAGCAGCTCGTTTTAGCTGTGTGTTTCTGAACCTGCAGCCTGAGTTATCTGAAATCAGCCTGATTTGCAGAGTTATTCCCTGAGGAGTCAGAGAAGATAGCCCAAATCACCACAAAATCTCTTTGGTGCTCGGGATCAATTCCACCTCCCCCGTCAGCAGCTCACAGGCTCGGGACAGTGCTCTCCCCACCACGGGGAAGTCCAGAGTACCTATTGCCTTCACCCTGAGGTATGACATTCTTTCCACAATCTCAGAAAGCACAGAAAGTTTTGCCTCTGTCTATTGTGTGAGCTCTAGATTGTTGCAACTGTCATTACATAATATTTCCTAAATTCCCTAAATAAAGAGGGGAGGATTTCAAAGGAGACTTGGTTTCACAACTGAAATCCTAGTGATAATTACTCCTGTTCCATTCAAATCCCTCTTATTCACTAAACAGGGACATGGAAAACACACTAAAACAGATGAAGGGCTCAAGAACAGGCTTTACAAAGCTTAAAACTACTCTGTCCCAGCAAGGCTCATGCTTTACATGACACCTTAATCCTACTCATTTGCTAGATTCACCCTAACTGTAAACAAAGCTTTGAAATGGAAGCTTAAAAGCCTCGTTGGGATACATTAACTTAACCAAGAGGACACTCTTAAGGCATTAGTTTAATGACAATCACAATACAAGTTGCCAGAGTTCTGTGCATGTGAGGATTAATATCTACAGGAGAGAGAAGAAAAGCGGTTTGTTCCCCGCGTTTTCCAGCCGTCTGGCAGTGCAAGGCCCGCGGTGAGGGTGGTTTATTGATGCTTGCCGGGGGCTCTGGGCTGGGGCTGTCGGGCAGACAGGGATATACCAGGGAAGATGCGCGACCCAGTGCTGCCCGCCAGGGGTTGTCCCAACACATCAGGATAGGATGGCCCGCTCTCTCCAAGCCGGGTTTTCAGGGAGTCAGTCCGCTGTGGTGACACACTTCACACCAGAGCCGCCTTGGCTGGAGAGACCCCTCTTGCACAGGCGCAGGGGTGGATCTCTTGCAGACACATCCCTAAATCTGCAGCTGCATGCCACTCTCCGAAAGCCCCATAGCAGGAGGGCACAGGCAGCTGGGGGACAGGAGCAAGCCACATCCCAGCCCCGCTTCAGCCCAGCCCTCACGGCTCCACCAGCACCTGAGTTAACACTCAGAGACACCAGGAACTCGGAAAGCCCTTTCCAACAGCAGCTGCCTGCTGCTGCGAGTCTCCAAGGTGATCGGGGAAGAGCCAGCTCGGTTTGGTCTGAATTGTCATGGCTTGGCCAGCTCTTCCCAGGGCATCCCACCCAGGCAGAACCACAGCATCTCCTGCCCACACCCTACAGCCAATATTGTTTTTATTTCATGCCAGTACCTGGTTCTCCTCTGCCTCAGCAGCCCTCCTGCTCAGGGTGCAAACCCCGTGGGGTCACAGCCCCATCCAAGCAGACCCAGCGCCTCTGGCACAAGTCTGGCTCTGACACCCTGGGTACTTAGGCAAGATTTCAAAAGTTCTTTTGTTAGCAAAACATTGCAGGATCGGGCCCTGGGAATGAATGTGAGCTATGACAAATGTCCTTTCTGCTGACTGTCCTTTGCAAGTGATTATTTCAGCACCCCCCTGAGTGATCTCTGCAGACAATATGTCACAGGCAGGCATGGCACGTTGCAAATTTCCATTAGCCAGAAGACGTCTGCCTATAGATATCGTGTGGAGAGAGCCAAAGTATTTCAAGGGGTAAGTTCTTTCACAACGCCCTTTCTGAGCAGGGTTATTGCCAGGGAAAAGCACAGAAGCTGCTGCATCCCAGTAAAGCTGGAAGGACCAGAGAGGAGATTCAGCACTCAGCAACTCAGCTGAAGATGGCAGGCCAGCTTTTAGAGACAGATTGAGGCCAAATTTTATGGCAACCAAGAAGAAAAAAAGCATGTTCTTCCCTCCACTCTCATACTAAACTCACTTTCCAATTCTGTGGAGTACATAGAATGAAAGAATGAAAAGCCACAAGGTCGTAAGCTGTGGACAAAAGCTGATTCCGTGGGTACCTGCCAGCATACCAGCTTTTGATCATACCCAGCAGCTGGGGAATGAAATGCTGGTTTACACCGAAGATCAGACGACTTCCAACTCCTTAGAGAGGAAAATGCAATAGGGACCACAGAAAACTGCTCTGCTTTGGAAGATACTCTTGAAAAAAGGGAGAGAAATACTAGTCTGGCACATTTACCCAAAGGTTGTTTAAATTCTAAAAGAAATCTAAATCTGGGGATGGGGAAATCTCCCTTCAAACCTTGTCAGGTGGTGTGGTTGGGAGTCCTGCAAATAAATAGCAGCAGCCTAGCCAGTGAACAGGTTAGAATTTTAATTGATTTTGTTGCTAGGAAGAAAAGCTGTGATCTCCCAATTTGATGGGCTAAATCAGAATTTCACCTGCAAGGGATTCCTTGGAGGGAAGACACATTCTCTTTACGCAGATGGAAACTATCAAGTCCAGTAAGAGCTGCATGGACAAGCCTTGTAGGAATTACCATTTGGTTTTAAGAAAATCATAATGAAATAGAGACCTTTAAGAAGAGTCACTAAAAATGTAAGATGTGGCAGTGTCACAACAGCAGCACGAATCTGTCTCCCACCAGCTACAAGACTATAATTTCCTCTTGCCAAGATCCGTCCAGAGCCAGAGGAACAGCATGTTGGAAGAAAAAGGTCATGTTGGAAGAAAAAGCTTTATTTTAAAAAAGTCCTTTCTAACAATAAAAGTAATTTTTTTAAAAATAGTAAAAAGAAGTAGTCAAGTTGGGGGTTCTTTTCCTACAGGGAAAGGAAATGATAAACAACTTAAATATTCATTTAAAATCCAGTGAATTTGTTTAGTGGTTTGAGGGGGGAGGGGGGTTGGATCGCTTTCATTCCAGTTACACGGGAGGCACTCAGGGAAGAGAGGAGAAAGCCCATCTGAGGGAGAGTTCCTGCATGTTGCACCACGCACCCAGCTCCTGAGTGTGCCCCTGCTCGCCCTGGGGTGCCCCGCTGCAGGCGGCATCCCCGGGGGCAGGCTGGGCACAAGGGCACGCGTGGGGAGCCCTGCCTGGCGGATGCAGCCAGAGAACACCTTTTCCGGGAAGGAACGGAGCAGATGCACACATCGCCTCGCCTCCGTTTCAGAATAAGCTGGGAGAGAGAGGAATTGAGTCCCCCCACACGTGTGTGTCTGCACACAGCCTGAGGCCGGGCACCCCTGACTTCACCCCAGCTGACCCCCACCGGAGGGAGAGGTCCGCTTGCCCAGAGCCGCTCGTGGGAGCCTGGGGATGCCCGGCCGAGCCCCCTCAGCCCCATCCATCACATGTACCGCTCCAGGCCGGCGGGGAAGTTGGGCTGTCTCATGTAGGTGTTGCTGGAGCCGAACTGGCCCAGGGGTGAGGCGGAGAGCCCCAGGAGCTGCTCGCCGTGCTCGGCACAGGCCGGGGCCCGCATGGCCGGCAGGGTCAGTCTGTTGGGAGCCCCGTAGAGCTGCGGGCTGCTGGGCGAGTAGCTGCCCTGAGCCACGGGCAGGTGCGGCGGCGAGGCGGCATAGGGGTACGCCAGGGAGTTGGGGCCGGCCCGGCCCAACAAGCCGGGGCTGACGGGCTGCGCCTGGAAGCAGGGAGGCTCGGAGCCGCCGGCAGAGCAGGCAGGAGCCAGCTCGGCTCCGGGCAAGCCCAGCGATGGGTGGCCCAGCTCGGAGGGCGGTGAGGGTTGCAGGGCCTGCTGCCCGCTGATGAGGCTGTCGATGCTGAACATCCTGGGATGCTGGGCCGGCGGCGCTGCCCCGGCCGCGTAGGGGTGGAAGACGGCGCTGGAGAGCTGGGGGCCGTAGCCGGGCGAGCAGAGGGCGTTGGGGTAGGGAGCCGCGGGTGCCGAGGGGCGGCCGGCGGGCGGGGGCGTGAAGGCGCTGGAGTTCTGCATGTAGCCGGGGTAGGTGGTGATGTCGGTGCGCTTGAAGCGCTTCCTCCGGCGCAGGAAGCTCCCGTTGTCGAACATGTCCTCTGCGGCCGGATCCAGCGTCCAGTAGTTGCCCTTGCCGGGATGCCCGGGCTCCCGGGGGATCTTGACGAAGCAGTCGTTGAGGGTGAGGTTGTGGCGGATGCTGTTCTGCCACTTCTTTGGGTTCTCCCGGTAGAAGGGGAAACGCTCGGTGATGAACTTGTAGATGCCCCCCAAGGTGAGCTTCCTCTCGGCGGCGTTGGCGATGGCCATGGCGATGAGGGCGATGTAGGAGTACGGGGGCTTGCCCCGCTGCACCGGCCGCTTCCTCCGGCGGCCCCCGGCGGGCGGCGGCGGCTCCTCGGGCGGCGGCGGCGGGGCCGGGCTGCTCCCGGTGCCCCGCGGCTCCGGCTTCACCGGCGGCGCCTGCGGAGACCCCCGCGGCGGCCCGGGGGAGCCGGGGCTGGCCGCGGGGCTGGGCGCCGGCAGCGTGCACATGCCTCGCAGGCAGGGAAAGCCGGCCGCGTTCATATACGGCCCTCGCCTTCCTCCTCCTCCTCCTCCTGGAGGAGGCTGGGGGGGAGCGGCGGGAGAAAGAGCCCCCCCCGAGGGGAGGGGAAGGGGAAAGGGAGGGGAAGGGGAGGGGGGCAGGCTCGGCGGCAGCTCCCCGCGATGGGGAGGTCGGTCCCGAGCCGCTTGGCAATATATAGGGCTGTCGCCCCCCCCCCGGAGGGGCCCGCCCGGCCCCTCTCCCCCGGCGGGAGGAGGAGGCCCCCGGGGAGGGGTCCCGACTCCCGCAGCTAAATCCCGCAGCCTCTCCTGGGGTTCCTTCCGTAGCCATGGCCCCGAGTGGTCCCTCCCCCGGGGGTCCCGGGGCCAGCGCTGCGGCCGCATCTCCTCCCGGCCCTTCTCCGCGGCACTTCGCTTTGCTCGGAACTGGTGCTTCCTCCCGGGAGAAAAACCAAACAAAACCAGTCCCGACGGCCAGCCGGGGGTGAGTCTGGTGCCGCTGCCAGCCCCCAGCAGGAGAGCAGGTAACTTCCCTCCGCGACCCCTCCTGTGCTTGGAATTCGTTGTCTTTTTCTCCCGTGGAAAGTGCTCAGAGGTGGTCCCAACTCAGCGCCGGCAAGAGCCAGGGGCTCTCCCCGAAACCAAGCCTGTCGGTTTAGTTCCTTTGCAGCTTGGTGAGACCTCCTAGGTAAGGAAATCCTGGGAAAAGTTCTTTTCTTTTTCCCAGGAGAGAGGGAAATGGTCCGCAAAGCTCAGGGCTGCCCAGAGCGTGGACAGGGACAGCACTTCAGAGATGGACAGGGAAAATAAGGCTGACTTTAGCACTGCAGAGAGTATGAAGCTGAAGGAAGACACCAGTCTCAGAATTCCCTACTGGGTTTCAGGAAAATCTCTTCAGTTCTCCAGAGAGATGTGGCTGGGCAGAACTGCAGCCTCTCACCCTCGACATGTGCTGCTACCGGGGCTGAGGGGCTGCTTGAGCTGCACCAGAAAAACGGTGAGCTCCCACACTGTGCTCACCCATTGCTCCCGAGAGTCACCTCTGAGCCAAATGCCTGCCCAAGGAGCCCCTGGCCCAGAGCAGAGAAGGAAGCCACTGCTCAAGGGTGGGCTGGACAAGCCGGGGGGAACTTTTACGACCAGCTCACAGCTTCAGGCGTAGCTATGTGTCCCTGTCCCGGGGACACAGATGGAAAAGTACCACCAATGCAGTGGTAGATCCCTTCATAAATCCCGCTAGAGTAAAACTTGAAGTCTTTAACTCTGCAGCTTGTGTGAAAGTATTTCCAAGGGCAGAGCACAATGAAAGGCTTTTTCCACAGAGGCAAGTAGGTGACTTTGACCGGGTCCTGTCATCCTCCTACTTTCCTTTTTCAACTAAAAATCCACTCAACATTTTAGAGAAGAGTCTTCAGCCCTTTACTTTAAGCATTTGCTAGTGGAATAATGGCACCATTGCTCATTCCCTTTCTTGTGCCTGCATGCGGTTTTGTTCATGCTTTATTTTTCCTGCAGATATTTGTGGCTCTTCTTCCCCTCTCCAGGGCTCAGGCAGGGAATTGTGGGTCCAGACCTGATCTGACACAGACCGGTGCTGTTTCAGCTAACTGCCTCAGTTTCCATTCTGCCAAACGAGGATAATGGGAATGTTGGTGCCGGCTGAAGGACAGAGAGCAGGTGAGAAAGGGTGAAACAGCCTTGGAGAAAGGTACCTTTCTCCAGACACTGATGTTCAGGGAGGAAAGCAAATGAAAGGCACAGCTGGGACCATTCATTCACCTTGTGAGAGCCAAGGGAGAAAGAATGGAAAATTCATATTTCTCCTGACATGCACATTTAAATCAAGCAAGCATCTGAAGGGAGGTGGTTGATTTCAGCCAGAGGATCTGACTTTTCCACTCACTGGAGAGGGCAGCAGGACAGATATCCAAGAAGGGAATCACTAAAGATCTCTCCAGTCTGCGCAAAGAAAGTTGCCCACCTGGGGGAGATGGAAACCTTCAGCTTTGCAAATATTAACTGGTAGGATTTTCATGTTGATGCAAGGATTTTAATGTATCGTGATCTGGCAAGAATGGGTTTGGGAGGGAAAAGGGTTGTGGAGCACAAAAGAGGAACAGCTTTTCTCAGTCACATCAAACAGCCCTTATTTACCACTCACTCTCTCCTGCTCGTTTGGTTGTCTTTTGTTGTTGTTTTGGAGAGGGGTTGGTTTTTTGTTTATTTCGTTGGGATTTTTTAAAATATTCTTAACAGCTGAAAATAGCTGAAAAAGAAAACACACCAGTCTGTCTGGATCTGGATCTGTCTGCACCTGGAATCAGATCTAGCAAAGGAGGAAACATCTCATCTGGACAATGGGCTACGAAGAGCCAACTGCTTTAAGTGTTTATAGTCCCAGGCCCTGATCTCATGTTATTTTACACACAGAGGAAGAAGCGCTGGCCCCTTCTGGGGCTGTGGGCTGGCTCAGACTCCAGCTGGTGAGTAGTTACTTTAAAGCTGATGGGACCATTCAAACTGCTCTCAGCTTCAGCGCGTTCAGACCCAGATGTCAAAATAGCATTGACAGATGGATAAAACAGCAGGACAGAGGTGGGCAGGAGCACACAGACAGGAAGCTGTGTTTTCATGGAATAAGGAAGGCCAGAACACACAGACTCTGATTCCCACATATGCTTTCTCACTCAGGGTGCTCTTTGGCCCAGAACTATTATTAAAAAGTGGAAGACAGTAAAAAAGGTGGCTACCAAACAAGTGTGATCCAGAACTCTCTTTAAAGTGAGGTGATGAGAATGGAATAAATCACATTTACTAAGCAAGTGTCAGTTATGCTGCCTTCTGCATCAGTTCATCCTGAGTACGTAGAGAGAGTTCAACCTCCAGCTCCTGAACCGTTTTACACTGGAGCTGCAGCCTCCTCTAGAGATGTTGTACGCACAAATCACTTTATAGCACAGGTGAACTTGCTTGGCTGCAGAGGAATGGGGCTGTGCACCCACAGCCAGCCTCTGTTTTACGTCCCCCATGCACCCAGGCAGGCATTGCATCTGCGGTACCCACGTGTCCAAGCTACACTTGGCAATCACATAAGTTAGAAAAATGTGTGTTTTCTTCCCCCAAAACAAATCTATCTTCTGGTAAACCACAGGCAGTATGGGGATACCTGGGTGGAAGATTCATGATCTCTAATGTAGCCATGCTGAGAGACCAGTGGCTTTGTCCTGCTCTGTGTAGAACAGTTGCATTTGGATCATCCCTATTTCCAGAGCCCTCCAATTACCTGTGAAGCAGTCATCTGTTTCTCAGCCCCCCTGGAATGTGCAGGGGAAAAGAGGGAGTGGGAGCCCTGACAGCAAAGGCTTCTCTGCTTTCTCTCCCTAGAAATCCCACAGTGAACAATCCAAGGCACCCTCCAGCCTGAGAGCCAGCGTGGCCCCTGGGGGATTCTTCAACGACACAAAACCTGCTGATGGTGCTCTTAGGATGGCCCTGAACTACCCCATCACTCATCAACCACCAAATGCTCAGGTACTTCCTTGGCTGTAGGACCAGCACTGCCCTGACAACATTTGAGCCCATTCCCAGCCTCCGTGTATCCATGTCTGAATCCATCCATGCTCCAAATTCCCAGGTGGAGACCCTAAAAAGACTCTTGAGACAGCCTCCCACCACAGGTCTCTGTGCAGGGGGAAGGCTTGGCCACTAGAAGGTGAATCACATTGCCCACAGAATCATGGAATGGGACAGGATGGAAGGGTCCACAGTGGCCATCTGGTCCTACCTCCCTGCCCAAGCAGAATCATCCCAGAGCACAGGATTACAACCAGACAGTTCCTAGATATCTCCAGTGAGGGAGACTCCACACACTCTCTGGGCAACCTGTTCCAGTGCCCAGTTGCTCACACAGTGAAGAAGTTCTTCCTCCTGTTCAGATGGAATTCCCTGTGCATCATTTTCTGCTCATTGCCTCTTGTCCTATTTCTTGGCAGCACCAAGGAGAGCTATGTAAGAGCTCAGCACGTTTGCATGAGGTGACGACAGCACAGGAGTGTGTGGGAAATCCTCTCCTCCTGGGACGTTTCCCTCATGGGTGTCACTCTTAGGGTGGAACATCTGGTGGAGAACAGCGATGAGAGCAAACTGCCCACCTGGAGGGTCACACACATGCAGGAGTGGGGCCACCACACTGCTCAGGACCAGCAGCCACACAAAAACCAGCCCAGGACACCAGGCAGTGGCTGGGGTCAAAGAAGCCACAATTAAACACCCTTCCTGAGCTATTCCATTTATTCAAGATGCAGAAAAAGGATAACCAAAGCAAATAAACTCTTCCTGAGAACTAACTCTTTGAGTCACTTACGTATTTGTAGGCAACTGCACAGTAAGGTCCAGACAAAATCATTCATTCTCAAAAATTATAGGTAAAAGCACATGCAAGAACTGTGGAACAGCAGGGAAAAATTCTAGAGAAAGAAACTTTTGAACTATTTTTCAGCTTTGTGGGAAAGTTTGGGGTTTTTTTCCCACTACAACTAGTCCAGATTTTCTTCCCCAAGTTCATTTTGATGTAATATTTTTAAGTTTATTTTTATTCCTACAGAAAAAAGGGTAAGGGAGAAAAAAACACTTTTTTTTGTTGTTTGTTTATCAAAGATAATATTCCTAATAGAAGCATAATTTTGTTTAAATTTGAAAGAAAACAGAAAAGATTACAAAGGACTTCAGATACTAGAATGCATGGGGGACAAATTTTGGTATGGAGTTTTGGAGATTTCACTTCTGTTAACTTTGGTGCTTTTCTACTCAAGACAAACCTCAGTATTTGTGGTGAATAAATATTTCATTTTCTCTCTTCCTGGAACAAAATGTTCCTTAAATTTCTACCCCAGAGCCATACCTCATGGCCAGAACCCAAACCTAAGAGGAGGCCACACAAAGAGCAAAGTGTGGGTCATGGGGTTAGTTAATAATATTTAATTATTTGGCTTTATAAAGCATTATTAAATACTAGAGAAACCCAAAAGGGCTTCATAATTGTGACTGAACTACAGCATTTGTTAAAAAAACTCTCTTGGTGAACCTGTTCTACCTGCCTTCAATTTCAAGCAGGGCACAAATCTATCTCAGGTTCACAAGAATGAACAGAAACTCAAAGGAAAACTTAACCTGGACAGGGGCACTGCAGCAGGAGTGTTTTGTGCATTGCCACATTATTTCCCTCCCCCTGAACCCGTAGATCACCCCAAACTCTCCCCACGCTGGGAAGTTCTGCCTCCTAGCTGCCGGGTGAAAGGCTTTTCTCCTGCCCAAACCCTGTCCCCAGCCAGCTCCCCAAACCTGCTGAGGCTCGGGTTTGTCAATGAACTCAAGGAACTGATGCCCAACTGCCCCAGATGCTGCACACAGAGCTCCCAGGCAAAGACTTCAGTGCAAAACTTTCCCTTTTCCTTGTTGATTTGCTACTCTCTTCTAACTGCCAGACAAATTAGCTGCAAGCCTGGGCAGACGGTTAAAATCCCATTTTGCTTGCTCACTATCTGCTCTCTTTTTCCTCTGTTCAATGCTCCTGCCAGCAGTAATTCCATTGACTCCAGCCACAATAGCCTCTTCCCTCCCCTCAGGCCAGGAGCACACCTCTGTCATGAAAAATTTCCCTCCTGTCTTGTACCTTCAGCCTGAACTGCCTGCAGCCTGACCTGCAGGTTGTTTTTCTTCTCACCACTTAAAATGCTTTTGAAACAAAGACTCCCTAATCCCCCCAGCCCAGCCAGGCACCTCTGGGAAGCCCCTCCTGGCAGTGCAGGGGGAACACTAACCCCAGCAGGAAGGACAGGGCACCCCATTAACTGAGGGGACCAGTGAATGGAGGCTGTGTAGGACGCAGGATCTTGTGAGGTGGTGGGGATGGAGCAGGACACAGAAGTGAAGCCATGAGATGGAGATCTGGGGGGAAAGAAGAGCAGAGATCCTCACACTTGGCCACTACCCAGCCCTTCAGTCCCAAAGGAAAAGAGCTCACCACAAGTCTGTGTTGGTGGAGAAGCTGGTTGAGGTTGTGACAACCTCATCTGCCTTTAAGACCACGCCACAAATGACCAAAATCTAAGATTGTGTGCAATGACTTCAAAGTGCATGTGGTACAGGAAAGAAGTCTCCAGTTATGACAGACTGATGTTCGCCACATCATTTCCTAGTGAGAAGGGGAGAGAGATGATTCAGACTCAAATCAGACTGGACAAGTGTGAATCACAGCACTTGGCTCACATTCCTTCCAGGCAAAACCATGCCTGTAGCTGCTTGGGGCTGGGAGAATCAATACAGGCATTTCTTCAGTTTGGGGGTCCACAGAAGTTCAGTTCCATCTGCCACTGCTGAAATGCTGTGGACATGGGCTCCTCCAGCTGAGATGGGAATCTCTGTCTCACAGGAAGTATTTGATGCAGGGAGGCAGCAGCACCCAGGTGGTGGTCTCAGGGTGCATCCAGGAGGTTAACAACGAGGCCAACTCCATCTGGTAGCGTCACCCTGAGTACAAACAGTGAGGGAGATGGATTTGCTCTTGAAACCTGGCTTGGATCCTTGTTACCCAAGGGGATAGGGGCAAAAACAGACACTGACCTCCCTTATCAACAGAGCTCTACCATCACATCATCTCAGCCTAAAGGAGGGCCCTTGAGCAAGGATTGGAGACCTCACAATATCAGAAACAAGAACCCTTCTTTAAAAAATATCCAGTACAGACAAATTTTCCCTTGGGGAAAGGTCAGAAATTAATCTGCCCATTTCCTAATGCAAGTAGAGCATGGAGGACTGACTCTGAAGCAAAGCAGCAAGGCA
Organism: Hirundo rustica; assembly: GCF_015227805.2. NCBI lineage: Eukaryota > Metazoa > Chordata > Aves > Passeriformes > Hirundinidae > Hirundo > Hirundo rustica. The sequence continues at coordinate 8,395,619 of NC_053458.1, forward strand.
GTGACATCATCACAACCACCACCCAAACACTCTGATGGAACCAAAAATCTTACATCTACTTTGCAGATGCATCTGATGAGTATCTCTGGAAGCTTTTCCCCCATACACAGCATGATATATCACATACATTTAGTTTTTGTTTGCGTGAAAAAGATTTTCATGGTTCTGTAGGATGAAACTGGTGGATTAACCTTCATAGTTTAGCTTTTGAATAGGAATTGATGAATAACAGACAATGGTCAAGTTACCTGAATGAAAAACCTGTAGTAAAAGGAACAGAAGATCTCTATTTTCCCACTGCAGCAAGAGCTTCAGCATTTAATCTCGCCTTTTTCTCTTCCTGCTCAATTTGTTGGGCTTAAGGAGAAGTTGAGGGGGCCATCTGTGATGAATGAGCGAGACCTGAGATCTGGGATGTCAGGGGAAGGGAGGGATTTCTGTCCCAGGGATGACCACTAATGTGCTTTTTCCTTGCAGAATAAATGTTGAATTAAATACTTGAGCAGAGCTTTGTGGTGGGGCCCAGGCTGGGAGGGAGGTGCCATCCCTTAGTGCTATTGGAAGAAATCCTCTTCAAAACAACATGAAATTACCGATGGGAAAACAACAACTGGAAGTCTCCAGGACATAACAGGGCAGATGCAGATACAAATTTGTGCAGGCACAGAACAAGCCAGGAGACAAAATTTAGAATCACCTGCTTCCTTTCCCCTTTCTCAGTCAGTTTGCTGCACTACACACCCCTCTTTGGAAGATGATCAGAGTTCTGAATATTATCCATTCTCTTTACACCAAACGTGGAGTGTACAAACTCTGCACAGATTCTCTTGCCTTGTGTTTTCTCAGCAGGCGTGGAAAATCCTTGTAGACCTAAAAGATTAAAAAGGGACAGCTTGTCCCACATCTCACAGGGAGGGAAACAGAGGGAGACAGAGGAAACCTGGGCCAAATCTGGGACTGGGTCAAAAGAGAAAATAATACAGGATCCAATCATCATTTTTCCAGCGTAAAGTCCGGGAGAAGTTTGTAAAAGTTAGAAATCCAGCTTCCATCCAAGCCAACAAGAATTGGGTACTTACATCCTGCCATAAAACTCCTAAAGAAAAACAAAAAAATCATCAGTGACAAAAGGAATCCTGAGAGGCCCAAATACATTCATGTGGAGTGGAAGTCAAAAGAACTGCCTCAAGTCTCAGATGAGCAGCACAGCAACATGGAGGTATTTGAGATATGTACTTATCCACCAGGATGAAGGAGTTACGGGGTGCCATCAGCATGGCAGATCCCACCAGAGGATTCAGCAGCTTCCCACCACAGAATTAGCTGTTGCAAACAGATTCTAATGGATTTGCCTTGAAGCCCCACAAAATCCAGAGTGGTGTTTTGCCACAGATCTGCTCTTCCACGGCTTAGTCCACCCATAAGGAAAAGGGACTCAGACGCAGCTTCCAGCCACCAACGTAATCCCAGAGGATAAAAGATGAGCAGAGAACTGAAGGTTGCTTCAACCGTGGAGTGTCTGTGGTGTAAATGTCCCATGAAACCAAGGATGGCCTTCATCCAAGGGCTGCCAAGCCCTGTGTTTTCATTACAGATTTCTCAGAGCGGGAAGGATTTGCCCTCCTGTAGTTGTTTTGGCTTCTTTACTCCTTACGTGACAGAGGAGTCCAGACTGCAAAGGATCACCTGAAAACTGTGGTCTTCTGTGCACAGCCCCAGAGGTCAAAGGAATATCTCTGTTGCTGATGGCGGCAAGAGCTGGCAGATGAAGTAAAATGCTCTTTTTCCTTTTGATCCAGTCTCCAGAATTTGGCTGCCTAAGAGCTAAGGCTGAGGTGCCTCGGGTTCCCGATATCAGCTGCTTCATGGACACATCCCAGTGCTGACCAGACCCCACAGAAGGGATGTCAGCACTGACTGGACAATAGTCCTCAGCCTCTGGAGGTAGAAAGTCACTTTTTCCTCACAGACCAATCAAGAACCTCCCCAGGGAGCAAATCAGAGCACACGCCCTCCATCAGCAGGAGCCATTGCCAGCTGCTGTCATGGGGCCACCAGCCAAGAGCTGGGCTTGGGATCACTGCATCAAAATCCATTAACCTAATTATTGCTTGCATTCCTGAGTGGGTGGAGAGGGACTGCAGCAAGGAGAACAAACATGCCACAGCAGCAGGAGGTACTCCTGCACAGCTGGTGCCAGGACTTGCAAGGAGGCTCTGCCGCTTCCCTTTTTCCCCCAACACACACTCAAATTACAAACCCACCAGCCCCTTGCTCAGTGAATGCCTCATTCTGCAAACAGAAACTCGATGCCCCAGAGGATCTCATAGGCCTTGTTCAGGTTGATGCTTGTGAAGAAACTCTCCCATTTCTACCCATTCCAGGGAAAAAAACAAAACAAAACAAAACCAAAAAACACAAATATGGCAACAGCAGCCACAAGTCAAGCCTGCCATGGGATGCTCTGTGCAGGATCCAGACCTCAGCCCCACACAGCACATATTCCAAGGGGACAGGAACAGAGCAGCCTGGGGTCCTTGACCACCTTCAGAGCATCACTGCTCAAACATCGCTGCACAGGAGGATATGATAGCAATTTCTCCTCAATGGCCTTCACTGGATGTCCCCATAGCAGATGTGGTCATCACAGGCAGGGTGATTCCCATGGGCTCAATGAGAGAGAGCAGACTACATCCCACCTCTCTTCTGATTCAGGCCAAATGTCTTCCAGATGCTCCACAGAGCAACCAAAATCCCGAACAGAAAGGCAGGACCAGAAGGGTACCAGAAGGGCCAGAACAACCAGTTCACGTGTGTGTGGCAAGGGTGGAAGTGGCTAGTTTCAACCTTCTGGTTGGGTTAGGGGAGATCTCAGGTGGATTTAACAGCTCTCAGCTGTGCTTTGGTCTGTTGGTTCCAAGAAGAGAAGAATCAGACCAGTGCTGAGCACATCCAACACCCTTCCTCCTGGGATAAGGCCCAACATGGATGCGATATCATCATTCCCCTTATGTATCTGGGGAACTCCCCACCAGACCATTTAAGCAGCAAGGCAGAAAAGATTCTTGGGATGTAGGAAACCCATGGAGAGTATTTCTCCTATGGGACATCTTTGCATAGTTGCACCTAAAAAACACTCTACCAGCAGATAGCTTCTGGCCATGGCTGAGCAGTAACCCCGAGATAAGGAGTCAGTAACACCAAAGGTTGGATTTACACCTGTGGAACAATGTGTCTCCCACCATCCCACTGTACCCCATTCCGAAAACAGAGATAATCATCACCTCACAGGTGTGTACAAGGGTTATAGCTCATTAACTTGTCCATCTAAAGCAGCACATGAAGATTCCTGATGTCAGCACTGCTTATTGAATCACACCCAGACTCCTGGGCCAGGACTCTGGGAAGCAACAGGAAAACACAGCAAGGTACCACTGCCAGCCTACACCAACAGCAGCAGAGCAGCTGGCCCTGGGCTTCACGTGTCACTGATTGACTCAAGTTTTAATTATGCCCCAATATCTCCATGTCTCCCAAATCACAAAGCTTTCAGCCAGGCAGTTCCTGCCAGCCAAAATTTCATAAAGAGCAGCGAGTGACTAAGACAGCCCAACCTTCAAGTCAGATGCTAACAGCTTTGGACAAGTGTGGGATTTTTACACCCCTATCTGCAGGAAAATCTGATGTTTAGTGCCCTGACTGTGAGCAGGTCACTCTTAAACCCCTGAACATCCCAGGCAAAAAAAAAAAAAAAAAAAAAAAGGCTAAAAAAAAAAAAAAAAAAAGGGCAGAAAAAGAAAAAAAGAGCGCCGGAGGGGAATTGTACTGGCTCTAATCCCTTCTGCCATTCTGCATATTCATGGAACATTGTCATAACACATCAGCAGGACAAAAGGTCTGTCGGCACCTCCTCCTCATTCCTTTGATAAACCACGAGACAAATGCTGAGTAAACACTTGGAATCCATTCACTGCACTATTCTCATCGGGATGAGAAAGGGCTCCTCTTTCTTGCAGGCCCAGAGCTGCTCAGCCTAATAAAGTACGGCCCACGGCCCGTGAAAAGAGAGGCCTATGGATGATGAAAACATGGATTATCTCATTTCACCCTCCTTGTATCAGACCCTGCTCGCATTCTGAGTGCACTTGGTCTGACATGCAATTACACACATAAAAAAATGATAATAATAAAATTTAAAAAAAAAAAAAAAAAAGAGAAAGAACAGTGTCCATGACATTTTGCAGATGACTTTTTCCTAGTGGGAAAGTAATTTGTTTCTGTCCCAGCCATCACCAAGAGTTCTCACTGATATCAGCATTCCCCTGAATATTGCCGTTGGTGGGAGAAGAGACAATGCTCAGGACAAGGCTTTGCAGGTCACTATGGCCCGATTCCCTCTGGCACTGAGCACCCCAGGAATGGCTCCCTGGCCATGCTGCTGCCACAGCGCTCTGCCTGGCACTGGGAGCAGGCAAAGGGCCCCATTCTCCTCACACAACAGGAAATCAAGAGTCCTGAGGTCAGACAAGCACCTGGAGAAGGAGGAATCGCTTCTGTGCCCGAGCAAGTATAAAAGCACCTCAGTGGTTCAGGATCTCCAAGTGAAAACCACAATGCCAGCCAAGAAGGCTAGGGCATGGGATCTCCTGTGGTAGAAGTCAAACCCCAGTCTGGAGTTCCTTGAGTCAGGTTTGGATCCCACCAGAGTCAAGAGGAGGCTGGTGAGGCTGGGAGAAGCACAGCAAATTCAGCCTTTCTTCACACCCCACAAGTAGGCAGAGAGACCAGAGACGCATTGCCAGATAGCTAATAACAGCCTCAAAATCAGCATAAAAATCCTCCTTACCTTTAGACATTCCGTGACTTGACCCAGTTTCGCGGGGCATCAATGACCAAAGCTGACCCCAAGTGCTTCCCAACACCTACAGCCACCTCCTCTGTTGCCCAGGTTTCCAGAGGCTGAGCTAAAAAAGCCTGCAAAAACACAAAGAAAATAATTAAATTACCCAAAACAGGGCAAGGAACTGGTTCTTTTGAAAGCAATCATCTGAAATAAATATTTTCCATTTAAATACAATCCTTTATTTAAGAATACGAGCAATTTTCAAAGGGAAAATAAAATTCAGAGATGGTACATGGGGAGCAAGCACACTTAGTGCAATTGTGCCCATAATGAAAAACAAGACATGGTTATGAATTACTGCCAAATTACGAAGAAACAATAAATAGACTGCTGATTAACTAGGGTCTCTTTGTTAAATAAATGGCTCATAATCCTGTCCGCTAACTGCAGGATCAGTATGTAAATAGTGTATTCAAAGCTTTTGTCTCTGAAAAATCCTTAAGTTCACCCTTTAAGTTTCAAACGGCCAACAAAAAAGCATAAGCAGTTGTTCCTCGACCTGGCACATTAGCCGTGAACGTCGCTATTCAAATATTTGCGTTTTACAAGGTGTTTGTTACAAAACCTCCCGGAGAACTCGGCGCGGTCTCACGGCAGCTCCAGGCGCTCGCTCCAGCCCCGGGCGGGCAGGCGATGCCGGCTGTTTGTTTTCCCTGACAGGGTGACTCCTCTCCCCAAGCAACCGAGAAGCAAAACCAAGTGTGAAACTTGCAGGGCTTCCAAGAGGTTGCTTGCTCTGTTGTCCGAAAGCAATTTTCCGGGCTAAAAGTGCCTTTGCACGTGTGACAGCCACATTTCTCTGCCCTGGGACGTGTGACGAGCAGGCTGCTGCCACCTACAAACACCTACACCTGACCTGCAGAGCAACAGTGCCTCGTTAAAATATTGGGCTAGTGCAATGATTTCCTTTTCTAGATCGTGCTTTTATTTCCCCAGTTGCTGCATTATTTAAAAAAAAAAAAAAAAAAAAAAAAAAAAAAAAAAAAAGGAAGAGAGAGAGAGAGGGAGGGAGAAATTCAGCAATGCTGTTAAACCCAGATCCCCCGAGATTACTCAGGCACATAACTCCCATTCACATCCAAATGATCTCAGGCGTCTTTGGCATACGAGCCTCAAAGAGTTCATCACTTGATATTTCTCAGAGACGCAAGTCTCCAGACGGTTTCTCCGCCTGCCCAGCGGCGGCTCCAGCCTGCAGGGCGTGAGGGCTCTGAACTCATTCCCATGGGATAAACACTGCCTCCGAGCATGCAAAGATGCTGAGCAGGCTCTCTCTGCTCATGCAGCCACAGGTACCAAACACCCTCAGCTCCCTTCTCCCCAAGTGGGGACCAAGCTGGGGAACAGGGCAGCTTTGCAGGGGAGCAGAAACAACCCTCAGCCTGTTCTGGGCAGCTTCCCAGGGACTCTCCTATGCTTTGCACCAGGTCCCATGGCTCCTGCACCGTTCCCCGGGGCTGGGATGTGGGCAGCTGTGCTACAAACAAGTCTTTATTTAAGCCCGACCTAGGGATGCTCTGTACATTGCAGAGTAGGAGGCTTCATACATCTCATACCCGTTGACTTTTAAGGCTGACTCCAATATCCCTGAGAGCTGCCAGACCCTGGGGAAGTGCCAGAATTTGGCCCCAAAGATGGACAGGGAGTTTTTCCATCGATTCCTGTGAAACGGCTTTGGTACCTATGGCATCCTGTCAGCAGCACTCAGGTTAGAACATCCAGCCTTAAATCGACAACGTTCCTCTCCAAACCCAATAAGCAATTGTGGGATTCGCTAATAGGGCTTGTCAAAATCAATTGGGGTTAAACACCTTTAGCTACAATAACAGTCATCTGACCCCGGGCTCCAGAAACCGCCAGGCTCAGAGGAACCCCGAGGGGTTATTCCTGGCTTCCCATTGCTTTGAGACAGATAAAAGAGCAGACTATGCAGAGCTGGGTAATCCGTTCAGCCCGTCCCAGCCATGCACTGAAGTGACAGCTCCCAGAGTTTCTGCAGAGCTGGCTCCTCCTGGGAATTGTGTGTGCAGGGACCAATTTGTTCAACAAAACCTGGGCAACCAGAGTTTTCTTAAATTCAATTGCCTGAAGGAGAAGGCAAATAGCATTTAAGCGGAGGAAAGTGCATTAAAACCACATCTTTGATACAATGGCTGATACACCCCATGCTGCCAACGCCTGAAATGATAATATTTTTTTTCTTAAATAAATAGTTCAGCAGCAGGATCCCAGCCTCCCCCAGCACAGGGAGGCTTCACACTGTAGCAGCCACATTTCCAGCCCTCCAGGCGAAACTGCTGCAACGCTTCCCCTCTTTGCTGAACCCATTACTGAGGGTGGACTCGTTCAGGAGGGACCAAGAGCAGTGCTCGTGCTGTGCTGATGATCCACACATCCAGAGGGCACTTTGAGCTTATGTTTCCCTACCAGTTCCCAGGACCATCATGTAGGAACAGCAGCTGGTATGGACCTCCTTCCCAGGTTGGTACAAAGGTCCTTTCCTGCTCCATGTGAACTCTCTGCCTTTAGGGACCTGCCAGAACTGGATGCAGAGGAAGGCCAAGCAGAGTGGGTCAGGAAGAGAAATAAAAATTCAGGATTTGGGGTATTTGCATAACCCAGTGAGCTTCTGGCTCTTTCTCCAGCTGTGGGGTGCACCACCACATTCTACTCGCCCTTGGCAGCTTTTCATCTATGCCTTCCTCCCTTCTCTACCTGGGGACATTGTGGCCCTCAGGAGGGGCTCTGTGGGGACCTGAGACCCCAGGCTAGACAGAAAAAATACAGAGGAAGGGGACACAGCTCTGGTGTGGTGCACAGACAGGAGAATCCATGGCTGGCTGTCCCTTAGAGCAGCAGTGGACTTTACACTAAAGCACAACATATGATATTTAAATAAAATCAAGCCTATAATGAGGATTTTTAAATTGTTCTATCTGGTATCACAAATTTTGTAGAACTGTGACAGTCAAAGAAAACCATCCCTTGTCTCCACAAACAGCAAAGGAATCTGCGTTAAAGCCGTCCTCCCTGAAGATTTCAGTTTCTGCTGCTTATGGGGAATCCTGACAAGGTTGTCTTCTCTCACACCCACACAGGCATTTTAACTTCTTAACTTGGCTGAGAACCAAAAATCCAGTGTCAAGGTGGAAATCTGGAATACAGTGAGCTAACAATTCCCCCAACATTCCCAAACAAGCAGGTGTGAGGGGAGAGGGAGAGCTGAGGTGAAACCTAAGTAGAAGAAATGCAGGGGGTGGTACTAGGTAATACCAGCAGGGAAAATGGGAAAAGATATAAGTAAACAGAACTTCCTTACAACACCAGGGAAGGTTCCATCTGCAAAGGATGTCACCCCATGGGCATCTGCATTATTACCAAAAAACAGCTCCAGAGTTCCCCCAAGCCACTCTTTGCTGTGAGCCCAACCCCATCCAGCAGAGATCAGACACCCACGTGTGGGATGCCAGCACAGAAAGCTTCACTCTTGAAAAGTTATTATGGTAGGAGGAAAGAAACCTGTCAGAGGAATCTGAAAAAGTTGTGATTCATCCGAAAAAACAGGAGAGGGAAACCTGGAGAACCTCAGCAGTGAAGGTGCCTGCCTGACCCCAGGGAACAGCAATGCTCTGTGCTTCTGAGAGGTGGGACACTGCCAGGACCACCCATGCACACATTGAGGGCTGCTTGTTGCCTGCTAGCCCAAAGAAATAACTTACAAAAACTTAAATCTCAAGATACCCCTGCACCTAGAATCAGCTTGCCTGCACCCAGAGTTGCTGCAGGAGGGCTGCACCACCTGCCCAGAGCACACGTGTGCTGCTGGAAATCAAAGGCTGCAACCAATGACACAGCAGACAGAATCATTCTGCTGGGATGGCTTAAGTCCCCAGGAGACATCAGCATGGATCAGGCTGCAGGCAGCAACCCTTGGATGCTCCCAGATGTGTAGACAGGGGCAGACAGGCCAGAGCACCATCTACAGGGTGCTCCTCTTCTGCCCATCCTTGGGGTGCAGGAGGAGGGCAGCTCCAGAGCTTGGTCCTCTCATTCTGGGTCTGCACAAGCAAAGACGAAGAACAGCTGTGCTTAGCCTTTTCCTGAGTCACTGCAGCAGGGGAAGGACATCCCCCTGCATGGGAAGAAAGGAGCTGGTAAGTACCAGGTCAGGGGGATCCTAACCACACCTGGGACAGATGCCAGCTCACACATCATATTTTATTAAAGAAAAGTGAGTCCACGTGGTCCAACGCATTTGTGGTGCCAGCTGCAAGACCCCTTCATAGGAAAATCATCCTGCACTTTCACCTGGCCTCTGTTTTACCAAAACCGCAAAAACATTAAATGTGAAGGGAAATTCAGAGCGTGTTGAAGGGCTCTGCATTGCTCCACTCAAAGCAGATTCCACTTTCTAAAGAAAGTCTAAACCAACCCAGCCAGGGGCACAGTGTCCCTCAGAGCAGTGGCTGGTGCCACATTGGAGGTATTCAGTCTAAATTAACTCTCCCCCTAATACCTGAGCAAACATTTTCTGCTTGAGACTTAATATCCCTGGACATGTCTGCTGTCTCCCAGGTGAATCCCCAGATAAACAAGGTCAGCTCAGCCCTAATGCGGCTGTAAAAAGCTGTCAGTCAGCCCAGGAGATCTGGTTGCAAGGTCAAACCAGTTCTGAAGGTTGCTGGGGCCAAACCTGGCCTGTCACTCATTTTAAGTGCAGGAAGGTTTGTTTTCTCATTACCATGTCAGGTATCCCAAATTTAGGATTAACTGTCGGCTGCCACAACATTGTACTTTCAAAAAAACCCCCACAAAACAAAAAAACACATGCACACACACATCCCTGGCCCAAAACAAATCTGTTTGCTGAGCCTGCCTGCAGCTGGGAGGTGAAAAGAAACCTGTCCTTCAGGAAAAGGGAAAGGGGACTTTCCCACACATTGTGACAATTTCTGGCACAAAAGAACAGCAAAGCACAGAGAAACATCCTTCAGTTAAAACACCCAGTTGAATTAAGGCATCTCCACTGCTGAAAAGCCTCTTTGTCCAGCAGATGAGGAGAAAGGCAGGGCACCCTCCATTCCAAGGGGGAACGTATGGAAGCTGTCCCAGGCCACTGCAAGCAGAACAGTTTTGCATGGGATGAGTCCTTGGTGCCATGTGTGAGATGAACACATTGTCTTCCCCAAATACCCCCAGATATTTCGGAGTGGGGAGCAGTTTGCATCCTTTCTCCCAGCTGCACAGCCCTTGTGACCAGATGAAGCTCTGGGAACGAGAGCCAAACCAAACAAGCTGCCAGAGTCCAATCCAACCTTGGCTTGGTGCTCCCACTGCCCTTGCAGTACCAGCAGCACAGCACAGGTGCAACACTCAGTCTGGGGAACGAAAGGGAATATACTGACCTGATAATGAGGGGGAAAATCCTCCCTGGTGCTCCCCTTACCCACAACACTGTTTAAGGGGACAAGTAGTCTGTGTGGGATAGATATTATGGAAATAATTACACAGGGAAAGATATATTAAAGAGGCTCTTAAGACAACTTGTCCCTTTCAGAAAAGCACCAACTTCTACCATAAAACTCACTTGAGTTTTTGTCTCTCACTAGATCCTACTTTAATTTGCTTCAGCCCTTCACCTTCTGATGCTTAAAGCATAAGTGGATCCATGGCCAGTTTATCCCTTGCTGGGGGAGCCAACAGGGTTTCTGAACAGCCTTCTTTCTCCCCCTTGGTGCTCAGCCATAGTGTTGCTCCTGCTGGTGCTTAAATAAGTTTTGGTGCTGCAGGGAGCTGGCTGGGCAGGGCTAGGGTTAGGCATGTGCCAGGGACTCTGTCTGCAGCTGAGGAGGAGGATAATTTTTCAGGCTGTGTCTCAGGAGGGGAGGATGGGGAGCAGGGAGTCAGTCCAGCCTCTCAGAAAGGAAAAGTAAAGACAAATAAACTTATCACAGGAGGAATTACCAGACTGTGCACAGAGGCAGACCTGAAGAGACTTGTGCCAGGAATGCCTGGAGTGAGACAGGCTGACGACTGACAGCAGCACCCACCCTCTGCAGCAGGCTGTGGCAAAGAGCAGGAAAGGTGGGTTCATCTCAGCCCCTGGTGTCTCCACACATCAGTGGAGGTTTGAGGTCTCAGTCCTCAGCTTGCATTTTCATGCTCCAGCCATCCACAAAGACTAAGGAACACGGTGGTCTTGGATGTGATACCACAAAGAGAGATATCAACCCTCACCCCGACACCAGTCAGATGCAGCAGAGGTGTCCCAAACCCCACTGAGAACACCCACAGCGTCCCAAGGGTGGTAGAGGGGGGGCAGTTTGCCTCTTTGGGGCACACATCTTTGCTCCCCAAGGCTGTCAGAAGACCATCTTCACCTCTAGTTGTGCTAGTAAGTACTTATGTCAACACATCCATGACCAAGGATTGGCCATTGGGATGATTTATGGAGATCATGTGAGTGATGTAATATTCATGTACAACTCTGCAAAGCCTTGGCTCCCAAAGCAGAAGCAGTCTGAGAAGCCTCCATCCCAAATGCCTGCAGCTCCAGGTTGCAGTTCCCTGCCACACCCCCAAAAAGGATTGGTTTTGAACCCAGAGCGTTTGGGTATCCAGCTAAACACTCAGCCTTATAAAACATTTACAGCCATATAGCCTAAGGGATGGGGAACCGGGGCAGAGATGGAAGAGCAACTGGGCCAGGAAAAGCTCATTTTCAGCCAAAGTGAGTGAATCATCTGACTTCAACAAAACTGAGCTGACACCATCTGCTGCCAATCCTGGAGCAAACTTCTAAAATGATATCTCATGGTGAAGGAAAACTCCAGAAAACAAAGACAACAAAAGTCTGTGGAATGCCAAGGGTGACCATCCATCACCTGCAGGGCTATGGCATTTCCCCAAGAATCGTCTCTTCCATGCTGCCCCTCAGAGGGCCATCCCACAGGCAGTTAACAATATCCTAAATGGTAACTTTAATGTTCTTTCAATTCTCAAGGCACGTTAATTCCATAACAAAGACACAAGACACTGTCCTTAAACATCCCCAATATTTCAAGTTCAGCTTTGTTTCAACATCCCTAAAATTGCATTTTTTCAACAATTAAACAATTCATCTTTTCCAGATCCGCTCAGGACCTCATCTAGATACGCATTAATCTTCCTGATCTCAAAGCCAAGGAGGAAATAGGCATTTCTTTCCCCTGGTCCTACAAAACAATACTGCCACAGTATTTGCCACTACTTCCAACCCAGGCTATCAGTGTGTTCAGATATGAGGCTTTCCTCATGTTGCAACTTAATCTCAAATATCTGATTCTCAGTCTCATCCCATTACATCAAGTTCTTAACAGCCTAAAAAAAAAACCAAAAACAAACAACCACAACACCACAACCAAAAAACCAACACAAAACAAAAAACCCACACACACACAGAAAAAACCAAATAAAAACACAAGAAAAACAAACCGAAACTCAAGCCACCTAGTCAAAAATCTACTTTTTGCTGATGGCCTCAGAGAGGTCTCAGGAGCTGCTGTCTCTGCTGGAGATCAATGCATCCACTGAAGAAGGGGAATGATCCATTCATTCACACATTCCTTAACCTAACTCCTCACCGTTTGACCTTACTCATTCCTACACCATCCTGCATGCATGTGCTGCTCCTTCCTCTTCTTTGCTCACCTCTCCACTCTTCAGGCATTGCAGCTGAATCAAGATCCATTCTCCAGCAATAGCTGGAGCTGCTCCTGATATGCTGCAGTGGTAGACACCAGGTCTCTTCCCTTTCCCAAACGATGTCATTCCCACTCTGGAGCAGAGCATGATGGATGTTTTCACCACTATCAACACAGACAACATACAACGCAACACAAACACTCTCACAGTATACAAAGCATATTCCTTCCCTCTACTCCTGCCTTGCCTGCTTGAATTCAGAGATGGCCAGCAACTATTAAACACATCAATGTAAATGTTAGTAGATCGCTTCTAATAGGAAACAAAAATGTTTTGAGCAAAGCTAATTGCCAGGAAATAAGGTCGTTCCAATTTTTCAGCAGGGGGTTATAAATCTCTTGGTTCCTGCCTCCTTCCAGCATTAAGGTTTTACAGATGTTGCTGTCAGAAGGAGAAGAACGATTTCAGATGCTTGTTTCCACTGTACACTAAAAAAAAAAAAAAAAAAAGGCATAAATGTGTGCAGCAAATTGCTGGGCAAGTTTTCTTTCTACAAGAGAAAAACCACACAAATCTCAGACAACAAAATATAGAAAATCTGCATTGGGACTCCTAAAATCTTATAATGATGCAAAATGCTCAGCACACTGACAACTGGCAAAACTTTGACACGTAATTCAAGCCAGCCAGTTGCACTGCCTGCCAAATTGCTTGTTCCAGTCCTCTGCTTCGTTTTTACTCTTCTGCACCACCAAATATTCACTATACATGGAGAGACCTTCTAGACCCAAAACCTTTCCATTTTTCCCTCAGCTGGAATTGAAGGATGAGAAGCATCTAAGCAGCCAATAGAGAGGAGAGCTGTTTTCTTGAAAACCTAGACCTAAATTCAAATGCTAAGAGGGTGGGGAGAAGGAAGAAATCTTATATTAAGTATAAGATGATGGTTAGGAAAGAAAAGGAGACTTGGTGGCTGTCTCCAACTTGTCTTGCCAGGATAGTTCATCATTTGTACAGCAAACTTCCATGAAAGGGGCTGGCTCAGCTCCTTTCCCTTGGCAGAGAGTGGCTGATGAACTCTTGAGAGCACCAACTCCAGAAGTGGGGTGAAGCTCCTCACCCCAGCCCGACACCCCATGGTACGTGCTATACATGGACACACAGTGTGCTCTCTTAGGAAAGTATTCCCAAAGCAGAAAGACCTTGATAATAATAAAAAAAAGAAAGCCAGATCTGCAAAAGAAAAGCTCTCAGCTTTACAGCACAATTTGCTTCGTGGAAAAACAGGGGAAGCAAGGAGAGGACCAAAGACAGACTACCACAGACTAGAGGTTAGTCCCTGCAGGAAGGTGCCCATTGAGCTTCTCATCATTATTTTCATTGGGATAATGGAAGCATTACAGAGGACAATGCTCCTGCTTAGCACCATCACAAGATCTGGGTCACAGCCCCAGTTCGAGCAGGTGTCCACACTCTCAGCAGTGCCTGCACCCAGCATCCAAGCCAGCACCTGCCAAAGGAGGAGCCGAGTGGGCTTGGAATGCCCACATCCAAAACTGCCACCACAAAAGCCAAGGTAGCTGAAGTCCTGATGGGGACACATACACAAAAGTGCACAGCTTTAACTCAATGAGCCAGTTTAGCTTTCACAAGCGTCACCATCACACATTGCAGTGTGTTAAGGTGACCTTTTTTTCCAGCAAAGCACAATCCACTCATTCTCCTTCAGCTCCACTTCCTTCAACTCCTCGGCACCATCCAAAGGTGGGCAGGGCTCTGCATCCCCCATGCCCAGCATCCCCAGTGGTCTCCTTGGAGCTCAGTGGTTTCCCCTTCAAGGCATCAGGTTTGCTTCAAACACTCCTGTGTCGAGCCAAGGGGCCAGGACCTCTCACAAGAGACATTTGGGCTGCTTTATTTTTCCAATTCAGCAGAAACTGTGACTCTGCTGCTAAGAAGCCTGGAGCCCACTTGGAAGACCATGGGCCTGTTCCAGATTTACACTGTTTTTCCTTAAGCTCAGAGATCACCACTGAGCTGTCTCTCATTCTACTTTTGGCACTTTCTTTCATTTTAAAATGCAATCATACTCCCTCCCCCAAAATAAACCCACAAAAACAACATATCCAGACAGGGGACCATCCAGTTCAGCACCTTTAACACTCCCAGGACAGCAGTAGACAACTTCTCCAGCCGTGGTGGGGTTACACTTCGGATATAATTTCCTCTAGACTCAAGTGGCACCGCTTAAAAAATATAATCCAAGCCAGAAATAATCCACAGGGACAGAAGTCCAACATCTCTCTTAATCAAGTAGAGGGATTCATGCTTCCAGACAGCCACCACATATGAAGAAGCAGCTGTGTGTCCATCTCAAATCTCTCAACGCTCACACATGGCTGGACCCCAGGGGCTGTATTCATGTTCTCATTTTCTATCTCATGGCTACTCAGCAGGACCCATGAGTTTAGGCCAGCTGGACCTAGGACTGATACCTGCACTTGGAGAAGACAAAGATGTTGAGATGGTCCATTTCAAGATCAGCGTGTTAAATCACAGAGGTCAGGGTGGCATCCCCAGGGTGGCAGGTCAGCACCTCCTGAGACATGGGGTCGGGAAACCCAGTGAGGAGACACCCCAGCACCTCCACACAGGACATGGCCCCAGCCCCGTGCAGGGGGTGGCACAGCTGCCAGGTGTGCACTCCGGGGTGCCCATTTTGGGAAGGCTCCTCCACCCTGGCTGTAAATACCAGCCCTGACCATGGGAACCCAGCGGCTCCCCGCATTCTTCCAGCAGATGTGCCAAGACAAGCCGATGTGAGGCTCCGTAATCAGAGGTTTGTTGGTCTCCTGGGACCAGTGAAAGCCCAGGCTGGGGACTGAACCGCTGACTCGAGCCCAAAAGCAACCGAGCTCTGTGAGGGCCACGAGCAACTGCGGAATGATTTAGGAGATGAGACCTTGAATTTGCCAATTATTTATCTTGTTGATGACTCAGACAACCAGTTTTACTGTCCAATCCTTGGGGGAAAACATGTGGAACTAATCAGGCCACACCAAAATAAAAAAGAAAAAGATCAAATTAACATAAAATAAGTTTGACGACGCACAGAATACCAAACCTGATTTTTTTTCTCCCAAATAGGCTCTGTATCTGTGATGCTTGTTCTTGCTCATTTAATATTCTTTAGCTTTTAAAGGGCAACACCTTGCAGCAGAAGTCATTTTTGCAAGCACAACAAAACATAATCTCTTCACAAAGAAAGGCAATGGCTGTTTATTCAACAGGCCCCTCCCACTCATGACGCTGCCTTCTGAAAGTAAGAATGCCATTGAAAATAACAATAAACCAAGACATTTTTGTGATTAACTTAGAAAGATGCCTATTTCAGTATTAAACCAGCCAATACGAACAGAGTTTTATGCTAATGGGAACCATGATTTTGTTGCCTGTTAATGCAGGCTAAGGAGGAGACAAGATGCTTTGATGCTTTAATGTTGGCTGGGACATTTGGAGGTTTTTACCTTTTGTGCTCCAGAACATTTGGGAAAGTCACTTCAGCTCCCCCAATCAGGATCTAGATGCCTACTTCCTACTGAGGTCCACATTTTGGGATCTTGTAGGATTTGGAGCCTGTGATGGGACACAGTGATGTCCAGAGCCTCAACCTTTCCCAGCCAGGATCTGTGGTATGTCAACATCTAGTTTCAAAGGTGTGCATGCAGATAAAAAGCTTTTCTTAAAAATTACAGATTTTTATTAAATTTCATTTTGGGAGAGGAGGAGACTCAAGTTACCAACCACATTAAAACAACATGCTTAGAAACACAACTGAAAACTATTGCACCCAACATCAGAAAGGACACAAATAAAACTGAGCCAGCTCAAAGCAGACTGAGCCCAGCCAGTTCCTCCAATGCCTTGCATCCCTCCACAGCACAGGGGATTCAAATCCCCTCTCCTACTACCATCACCCCTTCCCTGGGACCTCAAGGCTTGACTTTGAGCCAGAGGCTCCTGCTTGCCTGCCCATTTCACTGCCTCCTCCTCAACACAGCCTCGCAGATAACATCAGCCCAAGGTGATTATTTCCTTCCCAGGCCAGCAAACTAGATTTTCTGAATGACTTGCCCAGATCACTTCTCATCAGCCTCATGCATTGGTTGGTGCCAGAGCTCTTCCTCTACACAAGTCACCAGGCATTGTCCTGGAGCCAGACAGTTTTTCTCTCCTTGTGTTCACTGAGAGACTGCGAATTTCACTGCTGGAGCCATTCATTTCACCCACGCTCCAATGATTTGTGTCCCCACCCCATCATCAGGTCACTCAAACTTGCCCTTCCACTGTGCTCTTCCTGTTTGCCTTCTCTTCTCCACTGCACTTTGATTGACAGGGTTAAAGATGGCCCTGTCAAGTAGGCTGTGGTCTGGGGCCAAAAAGGGAAAAGACTACACTCAGCAGGGAAAGGTACCTGCTGTGAGAGCTTATTTCATCCCTGGCTGAGGGATTATGTTTCACCTGGAATATAGCATCTCCCCATTGAAGCAGTCCAATGCTCTCAAGCCAGGCCTCAGCAGAGAACATCCCGATGCTGGTCCATCCCCAAAAGTTTCCTGGCAGCTGCTGCTGCTGCATTTGTTACTTATGATGGGTATTTCAAGCAGTTTTGTGATTGCGTTTTCCATTGGGGAGCATAGAGAGCACCAGTTTCTGCCTGCCTTGCCCTCATCCACCCCAGAGCCATGTTCTCACCCATGAGGAGAGGGGTGACCCCCAGGGTTCCTCTCACTCAGAGAGCATGGGGGACCCGCAGCCACCCCCAGGATCTGTCATTCCTCCCTTCCCTACCAACAGCTGCCCACTCTAAGAGCCCACAGTGGCTTCAACAATGGGTCTGTTCACAGGCCTGCAAACCTTCCCATCTGCCCCACTTTCACTTAAACAAACCTCTCATCAGGAATGCACCTTCACTGGAGCCACAAGAGAGGAGACCAAGCAAACACCGCAGAGCAAGAGACGGCCCACCTTAAAACAGAGCTGCAGTCTCATGCAGCATCCCAGGCTCTTTCCTTTTAGTGAAGAGAGACAATCAGCATTCAGGCCGACTTAAAAGATTGAGCAGGATGATGACAGCTCCCATTTCGGGGAGAAAGGCAGAGGGAGAGGGGATTTGGTTTCAGACTAAACCCTTGCGGCAGGCTCCCATCAACACACACCCAAGGTCACACGTGGGAGGCAGCTTCTTTAAAATAATAGGAGAGCTTGGGGCTTTATTTACCTCCAGAAAGGCTTTTTAACTTTGCTGGTGGTGACTTCATCCCCAGGGACCTCGTGGGAAGCTGGAAATGTCACCCCTAAAGAAGCAAATTTTGGGGACCAGTGTCTGTGTGTGGGGATGGGGTGAACTGAGCCCAGAGAGGGGTCCTATGTCCCCATGGATGCCCACCTGGTGAACCAATCCCCCAGACAGGGTTTCACACCTACAATACACAGCCCAGAACTTGTGCTTGTCCCCTGATGGCCTGTCCCCACCCTGCATGTGTCCTACACACGGCAGGGTCAGGCTGACTGCCAGCAGCAGCAGAATTCCTCCCTTCCACTGATCCATTAGACACAGCCATGTTTTAATGGACACCCAATTCTAGGCACACAAAGAGCCCACCTCCTCCGCTCACACCATCACAAGACAAAAGCACAAAGGAGCAAGGCCAGGAGATTGCTGGGGAGCAGAGGGTCTGTCACTGCAACAGCGAGCAGGTCCACAGCAGCATCTCAGCCCTGGAACAAACAGTTCTCATTTATCTTATGCCTCTCAGGTGTTAAAAGCATCTTTTTTTTGCAGCAGAAAAGGGAAAATGGCATCAGCTGTACATGAAACTGAGAACAGTGTTGGTGGGTCCTGGTCGTTCTGCCTCACCTGTGTCACCTGCAGAGGAGGGCTCGGGGTTTACTCATGCATCTCACTTAGCCCATTACTTAGAGCTGGCTCTGACCTAAAACCGAGCCAGGAAAAGACCAACCCCTCAGCATCACACACCCTGCTGATCTGTGGGCAGGGCAGAGCAGGCACACCTTGCCACCAGTCTGATAAACCAGGGCAGCTCCTCCAACACTGACTTGCTGCAGGTGTATGATAATTTATTTAACCTTCAGCATTTCTTTCACCTGTTATCCTTTACTCATTTTCCCCACTTAAATTTAAAGCCTGCAGTAAAGAGACAGCAGGAGAATTCTTCTCACAGAATAGAGCTAGCAATGCTTTCTTGAAGCTTTCAATACTGGAGTCACAGGAAGTTGGGTAGGATTTTTTTTTTCCTTTTAAATAAAGCTCCAAGAGATGATACAGAAATCTGAGTCCACTTAAAAAGAGGGAAAACCCAAACCACCTTTCATACTCCTTGTGGTTATTGGAAAGGAACAAACCTAAAAAAAAAAAAAAAAAAAAAAAATGTTAAAAACAACAACCAGAACCAAGCTTCAGATGATTTCTAACTGGATTTCATGCTCCCTAAGCACCTGGCAGGCTTTCCAGTCATGAAGGTTTTGGACCAAAGTCCCTCCCCTTAAGTAACTCCTCAGTTATCAAACTCCTCAGCAACTTAAGAGTTTTGGAGCATTTACTGGTAGGGAAAAGGAGCATAGGGAAGACCTGAGCTTGATCAGGACCTCTCCCTGAGGGATCCTAAGGTTTTGGGCACCAGTGACCACTCTGGGTCCAATAATGTCCAATGAAAGGGAGCTCCTCAGCCAAACATCCTCGGCGCTGATCAAAAACCCCTTCCCCTCCGAGAGTCCAAAGGATCCAGCAACTTTACCCTGGAGCAAACGAATGCAGAAACAACCAAACCTAGAGCTCTCACCTCTGCTCCTTCCCCGGATCCCAAAGCTGCGGCTGCAGGACCAGCACTTTCTTCGCTGTGTGTGATATCCTCTCAGCAATTCCGCACTGACTTCTGGGGACCAGTAGGAGCCCAGTCAGTAAATGCCTGTCCTCACCCATCTGGGCTGGGTTCGCTGCTGGAACCAATTAGAATAATTAGCAGCACATCAGAGTTTGTGCTAAGGACTCTCACATGTGGGTATTTGCCGAAGACCTCACCCATTTCCTCGCAGTCAGCATCTCCTCTGCTCTTTGTGGGGGTTCCCATTTCCCCACTTTCACCCCTTACCCCCAGAGCTCATATTGTTAAGGGACTGTGCAGTTCAGGGAGGGAACAGCAGCGTAGATAAGGCAGGAGTTAATGAACTGCTCATGATGGAAGAATAACAACCAAGCTAATTAAAGGTCTTCGTATGCCTCCTCCAACCTTCACTAGCTGCTGTGGTGACACTGTGCCTGAAACCTACCCGCTCTCCCAAAGAGACCCCTAATCTCCCTTCTCTGGAGCAGCCTCTATCACAGTGTCAGTTAATGGATACATCATTTCCCCCTAATTTTCAAAATTATCTACTCTTTTATTCTGCAGTGCAGATGGACTTTAGCAGGCTGGACATGACTGCTGACAGATATCACATCCTTCAAGGACAACTGTACACCCAGGCTAGTTTTGGTTCTCAGACTCTGCCCACAACTATGATAAAATTGTTCTTGAGGCACTTCTCTACCAGCACCAGCAGGTGTTCTAAAAATCACATCGATGAACTTTCCAGAAAAAGAAACCCTCTCCTCTCAGTCTTTTGGAAAAACAGCAGAATTAACATCCTGACTTAAACACCTGGACTAACTTTGGAGGCAAATAATTCCTGGAAGAGATGCAGTGAATTCTCCCAAACCCCAGTAAGCCTGCCCTTCTTAAGGGACCTTGTCCTGTTAACTGTGGTGAACTGGGAGCCACATTGGTCAAATCTGAGCAGTTGCTCTTTGCAAAGGTTATTTCTCCTTTTGCCAGACATGTACGATGTAGTTCTGCCAAATTTGAGAGTCCCTTTGTACGCTGACCTCCCCATCTGTTATACAGGCTGCTTAGAAAATGGGAACACATCTAAGCAGAGAGGAATAGATCTGTTGCAAGGGGGCTACAAATTCCTTAGTGCTGAGCCCCCAGCAGTGCTGCTCTGCTGTCTGTCTGGGAAGTGACACAAGACCCAGATGTCACTGGAAGAGCAGAGACGCTGAGCCTACCCAGGGGGTGGCTGCTGGTACCAGTCCTGCTCATGCCCCACGGTCAGAATTAGTGGGCATGCCCCAGGACAAAGTGCTGTCAAAACAGAGTCTGACCCTGCTGGCACCTCCACACTTCTCATTTCTGCCCTGCACCAGCCAAGATGCCAACCCCATTCTGTCTGTTCCCATTCCCCTACCCTGAGGTCCTTTTGGGGAAGAATGGGCTTGTTGTTGCTGAAGGATACTCAGGCAGCATCTGCACAGCCATGCCTGAAGAGTAAACTAGTCCATGCTTTTCCATCAGAGCCATTTGGAAGGAATGATAGGATAAAAGGGCAACGAGAAGATTTGGACAAATAACATCTATCAACAGACAAAGCAATTAAGATTTTGACTGTGTTGCTACCATCTTTTCTCTCTAAATTTTTCCTGTGGAATGGAATCAGTGCTTACCACTCAGCTCTTCCCAGCAGCTTCACTTTTAGTGTCCCCTCTGCCATCCCAGGGTAGACTTCACTTCTGAGGCACTCAGGGACGGAGAGACACCAGGAATACTTCTCTGTCATGGCACCATGTATCAAACTCCTTCACTAGCGACAAACTCTTACTCAAGATTATCTCAGGACATTACCTTTTGGTCCATGCTGTCACAAATGTAGTTGCACAAAACAGCCAAAATAATTAAGCTGTCCCCATCTAATTGTCCTCATTAGATACAATTAAATTAAATTACAAAAAAAAAAAAAAAAAAAAAAAAAAAAAAGGAGAAAAGGCATGGCAATGACTGTTGTCAAGTTACCAAGTTACCAATATAGCAGATCGATCTCAGTGCAACAAAAAAATTAATCAAAAATATATTTCCTTATAAGATATTATTATTATTATTATTATTATTATTATTATTATTATTATTATTATTATTATTATTATTATTATTATTATTATTATTATTATTTTAAGTTACACAGTTAAAAATAGTCAGGCTTTTAAACTAAAAATCAGTTCTTTCAATACACGGCAGTACTGTGCATCCCATGAATGCCACTTCCAACGGCATCCTGCTCTCCGCGAGCCTTGCACCCCTCCTTGTGGTGCATCGAAGCAACTGTCATGTGAGCAAAATTCTCTCTGCTGGGCTTTGGCTCCCAAAAAAGAGCACAGAGACATCCATCATCTGTGGCACCAAGCGCCACCTTCTCCATGTTGTGAACGTCTCTGAGCTAGAGGTATAAACAACTTCTGCTTCTTACTAGAAGTCAATTCTAAGCACACATTTCAAACATCATTAAGCTGGAGGGAGTAGAAATGTGTGACACATTGAAACAGTTACAAGTCTCAATCTTAATGTTTGTTTAAAGGTTACTTTTGGATGAAAGCTGGTTAGAGAATAAATAACAGATGCTGAAAGCATCCATTATGTATTTTTGCAATTAGCAGAAAATCTTGGTACTTTTCTTAAAGAACATACATAATTTTGTGGGATGTTTATTGCTGGAAGCAATCTGCTCTGGCTGGCAAGAGCAGCATCCAAGAGCCCAGGGAAGCTTCACAAGGAGTCACACATAGTAAGCCAAAAAAGCAATGCTTGCTTCAGGAACAGCACTTAAACCCCTGTGCTTGCTCTTGCAAGGAAGTGGTCAAATGCACTTTCTTTCCACAGAAATTTTTAAACTAGAAAGAACATGGTGAAATCATTCCTGTTTGTTTTCCACAGATATTTTGATTACCCAGGAAAAAAAAAAAAAAAAAAAAAAAAAAAAAAGGTTCCTTATTATACTTTCATTTGAAAAATGCACCCAGGATGTTTCATGCTATTGTTATCTTTTCTGCCCAAAAGGCTTCCTCCATGGCCCAGCTACCACCTCCCCTCTTGGGCTATGGAGATACTGCTGTACCTTGGGAACTCTTGTGCATCCAGCAGGCATGGCCTGGAAGGGAAAATGGAAGGAAGGAAGCCACTACGGCTCCCAGAAATTATCTCACTCCCTTAAAAATTTGTGTGTGGAACATGAGATGGAGCAGCAGCTTTAACTGTGCCAGTCCTCTCTCTCCTTGTAATTTCCATCACGTCCAAATGAAGATGGAGGAGGTATCCAGACAGAACAGTGGTGTTTGAGTTAGAACATACTACAGACCTCAGCATACTTGGTGACCATAGCTGGGAACTTCAGCTGGTTCTGCTTTAAGAAGACAACAGTAGTAATGCCCAGAAAGCTAAAGAATTGCTCTGCTCAATCAGGAGAGAGGACCATGAGATATT
Source organism: Hirundo rustica (assembly GCF_015227805.2). Taxonomy (NCBI): domain Eukaryota; kingdom Metazoa; phylum Chordata; class Aves; order Passeriformes; family Hirundinidae; genus Hirundo; species Hirundo rustica. The sequence goes on from NC_053458.1 coordinate 8,418,572, forward strand.
ACATCTTCCATACACCCTGATATATCCTAATAATCCTGAAAACCTCCACCACAGATTAAGCTTTAATCCTAAAACTTGATCTAATTCTATCCCCAAATCTCTTTTTATACCTCTTGGCACTAAATAAAAGTGCATGCTGAGAATAGAAGTTATCAAAGATACCATTTTCACGTACCATACCCTGCCCATCACACTTTGATAGTCACAGAGCAATCTGTGCCATTTCTTACCATACAGAAACAGCATTGTGCTAAAAAGCCCCCCAGAGTAAAGCAGATAATATCTTTTGGGATGGTGCCTTGCATTTTCCAAGAGTTGTCTCACTGCAGCAGTTATTACAAGAAACTAAACCAAAGCCTCCTATTTGTAAATTGGATAGAAAAAGCACAACTCATTTGGTTTAGGACTGAAGGGTTCACACAGTGCTTAAGAAGCATTTTAGACAAAAGCAAGCTTTCTGCCAAACATTTGAGGGGGAAGAGAAAAATTCTGCTTTGCTGTCTGAACACAGTTTTAAGCCAGGATGATGAAACTGCCTGGCATTGCTGCCCACAGTGAAATGCACTGTGTGTCTCACACTTCACGTGCAAGGCTCTCGTTGCCTTCATCCTGCTCAGTTTAGTTTCTACAGTGTTTCCCGAAGAAAAATTCCTGTCTCCACAAGCCCTGGCTTTAAAGGTGGCAGACTCAGTGAGGGGAGATGAGGAACTTGTAGGCTTTTGTAATAATTTCTATACAGCACAACCATGAAATAGCTGGATCCACAAGAATTGCTGCCCTGGAGAACAGGCATTTCTCTAAAACTGAAGTCTTACGAGTGAAGCAGAATTGACTGAGCTTCTCTAAGCATCTTCCCTCCCCTCTTCAACCATCTCACTTGCCTCCATTGATGCAAAACTGTTGGTCACTGCTGGTTTAACATCTAGTGACTGAAGGGATTTTCTCATGTAACTGCTGCTAAGCACTGTGCTGAAGCAAGGCAGACACAGTTGATCTGACTCACACAGGAGAAAAGAGCAGAGGTACTACACAGACATTTCCTGTAGCTGAGGGAAAAAAAAAAAAGCAATATGCTTTATGTCAGTTTTGTAACCGCTTACATACCACGTTCATGTCAGAAACAGGTTCAGATTGCTTCAGATGAAGGTTTAAAGGTTTTCTTTATTTAGCAAGGCACATAGACACTGGCTAGAGCACCCCCTCCCCTATGCCAAAAGAGCACCTGCAATTCAGAAAGGTAAGGTAAAGGCATTAAAAGGCAGAAAGCAAAGAGGATAGAGCATACCTCAGCTGAGCAGATTAGAACACTCAATAAAGACAGCTATTGTTACCAACAGAAATACTCTACAAATACACAGCCTGAAACCCACCACCTTAAACTAAGCAATTCATGAAAAAGAGCAGAGAGATGCAAGATTAAATTCTTCTATGCTCCCCTGTCTTCACTGGAAGGCTTATAAAGGTCTGCAGCTCTCAATAGTGTGCACGCTGCTGCTATATAAAACCATGTATTAATATTTTTATATTATCTAATGTTTTGTCTCCTTTGTTACCTGATCAGGCAAATCCTCTTCACATTGTCTCGCAGTTTTCATTACCAGCCATTAACCCTGGGATGTTTGGACCGTGGCAAGGGCACAGCTCCATGTCTCCAAGTCCTGCTCCACCACTGCTTGAAGAAATAACCTGCTTGTGCCAAGGAACCAACTGTTGCCCCCCAGGGCAGGTGGCCAGCAGAGCTGTCACAGATTGTAGCCTTCAGAGACATCTGTACCACAACAGGGACCAAACTGGTACTGAACCTCACACCAGAGGAGGAAAGTAATCCCCTAAGCTGCAACTTTCCTAAATGCTGGCAGCCAGAAACTGCCAACCGGTAACGACAGCTGGCAGCTCCGGTTTGAACTGGGCGTTTTTTCCATTTAACTCTCCCCTTCTTCCCAGTTCAGCCTGGGCAGCAGCACACAGATGTCCCCACTGTTGTAAGACAGAATTTTCCACAAGACCTCGAAACTCCCTCATGAGCCAGCTCTTCTTGTTAAGGACAAATTGTTCCTAGTGGGGGTTATCTTTCACTGAGGCAATCCTCAAGTGCATGCTTATGGTCTCCTCCGCTTGCTCCTACTCCCAAAGTGGGAGACTTAACTCAAAATCTCTGCCCAAAAGGTGCAAATCTGATAGGCAGCTGATCCGTCCCTGAGGAGATGCTACAACTTCAGGGTGAGGTTTCAGCAGTTTAGTCTCTGCAGATTTACCAGCAGAAAAGTACCTACCACTACTGGAAAATCCCCTGCTTTTCCCCACCCCTTTCAGACAGCTCTGCAAGTCTTTCCAGGGTAAAGATTCAAGCTGGAAAGGATGGACTCAAAGATCTATCTTCGAGGTCTTTTCCAACCCAAATAATTCTATGATTTTAAGTTCAACAAATTGTTTAATGGGAAGCTACATGTGACAAAACAACCTCTATTGCAACAGAGCTTTACAAAAACCAGGTTACTTTAAAATGAGCCTGGCAGCCCCTCAGTTTCTTTTATAGAGAATATGATGCTGTGCCAAACTCCTTTAAGAACAGCCTGGAGTACAGCATGTAGGCATGTGCTGCAGAGCCAGCAGAATGGCAGTCAGGAGATCAGCTGCTGATTGAGCAAGGAATCATGAGAAATCCAGACCAAAAATGTCTCCAACAGCAGGTGCACAATAGGTTTGTGTTTCCTAGACCACTCCAAGTCGCTCTTCTTTCACACATGTGCCAAATGAATTATCACTGCACAACTGTATGAATACAGTCATTTGATAAACCTGTATAATGAAGAAAAGGTACCAATTCCACAGGCAATGGCTTGATTTTCTGGGTTTAAAAGGATCTTCAGGACATCAGTTTTGATGGCGAAAACTGAACTTTTATACACAAGCCTGAGCATGTGGCCACATGAAGTATTCAACTCTAATAAATACTCACTTTATATATAGGATATGTATGAAAAATATCCCTTGTGACAGATAACTGTAAGGCAAGCACTCATTAAGCCACAGAACAAAGTTTATTGGATCTCCTCAAATTCTTTATACAGTTTTGCTGCTAAATGGACACAACACACTGGCATATTGCCTTTAATTTTTATTTCAATCATGAGTCCATCTTGAAAGAAGTAGTAACACATTTAATGGCATCTTCAATAAATAAAATGACAAAAAAATCTAGTCCTTGCACAGACACATTACAATCCACTCCAAATTCAATACTGCCGAAACATTGTTGGGTGTTTTAGAAAAACTTGGTTCAGAGAGGTTTTTGTTTGTTTTTCAGCATTTAAATACACAGAAAAGTATATGATGAGAGAAAATTCTGAGCAGAACTTGTAAAAACCAATAACTTAGAAGCAAGAGTTAATTAAATCTCTCTAATTGGATTAAAGAATCCAGTTTGCAGTATTTTTTGAAAAACCCTGATTCTAATCTTCATGTTAAAACATGCAATTTCACTGGATCCTATCCATGTCAGCATATTTATACAGTAAGAGTTAAATTCCAGGTATTCTTTGTTTTTTAAGGAGAAATTCACAGAGTGAGAGCATTGGCCTCCCACACTCACAAAAGCAGTCATGGTCCATATATTCTGCAGCAGTAAACAGCTATTTGTGGCAAGTCCATTGCCTGAACTCCTACCAGACTGGAAAAGCTACTGCAGTTTACCCTTGTTTCTGCACTCATCTCTTCCCCAGTCCAGCAGCCTCAACAACCTCAGCAAGATGAGAATTCCTGGAAATACAAGCCTGACTGCAGGATGAGGACCAAGACATCTGATCCTAATTAAAAGCTAAGCTTAATTTAAACCTTTGTCTAAATAGAGAAAGTCATGACTAAAGAAAAGCTGGGCTTCAAGATTTCCAAATTGCAATTCTGCGTAATTAGGATATCACAAATCAATTAGAGGATCAGTCAATGTAGAGACAATCACTCTAGCACTAAAATCAGTTAGAACTCTCATCTTCAGGCCATCAGTGGAAGCTTAGGGCACAAAAGGAATGCATGGTTGGGCCCCCCCCAGACCAGTGCATACTATACAGACAGGGGACAGAAAAGCTTAAACATAAGACAAAATTGCACTACATTTGTGCAAGCATTTCATCCAGGTTGTTTCAACCAGTTCCCTGCTCACCCCAGCTCCTCCTGCTGACTGCACTTGGCTTATTTAAGAGAACATAAGGAGGCAGGACTCTGTTTCAGGGAATGAAACTTTTTTCTGCAATTATCTTCTCCGCAGCTGACCACATCGTAACAAAAGTGCAATAACTTACAAACTTCTCAAACAAACAGCTATTAAAATCACACATTTTTAGGGAAAATATTCACTAGTTTAACCCTAAAAATATTTCCCCAGGTAACAAACCTTAAAGCATTTGGTAACACTGTATTTCAATCATAATAGAGAAAAACCCTTCCACTTGTTAAAAAAGACAGAAGTGTCAAGAGATTTTGCTTACTGTACACCATTTAAGAGCTTTGCCATCTTGTGAAGACCATGCTGTAGTTCACAACATAACTATAATTTATGTTGAGTATTGAAATAGTAAACTGACTTTCTTAATCTTTTGCAAAGGAAAACAAGGAAAAATCCAGGGCCATGTCATCCAAGAACTTACAAGACAGTTTACATCCAGAGTCATAAGGAAGCACCACTTTATGGAAAGTACTTTGTATGTCTGTTCCTGATAAGCATATTTAATAGTTTTTTGAGAACTGCTAAAACAGATTCTCACACTAACTGTAGCTTGACTTAGAGAATTCTGGTCTGGGAATACAAGGGAATTTTGGGCAAAATTATACTTTGGAAAAAAAACCAAAAAAACAAAACTGCTAAATTTGGTCCAAGCATCCAACGAAAAACAAGCTATATAGGTCCTTCATTGCTTAATGCTGCTGTTCAGTTGATATTTAAAAAGAAAGTAGGTGTACAGCAATAAGGAAGAAGAGGGACTGCCCATGACAGACACAGAACTGTGACAGAATAAACAGTTTCTTCAGAAAGATATATTAACTGTGATTCTGCCATGTGAGTAACTGAACTTGCACTAACGGAGAACCCTGAAACTTGTATACTATAGCCACAAGAAATGATTCCCTATTTATAAAACAGATCCATTTCTAATCAACTGTTTTACCAATCATCATTAGATATGTGAAAAAAAAATAAAAAAATCTTTTAAAATAATTACAAAGAGTGGACTGCAGTAGCAGCTATTCAAGCAAGATTCAAGCACAAGTTTAAATGAAGTTTCAAGCTGGGAATTAGCCTTCTTTGTCGAAAATTTGTACAACTTTTTCAAAAACCTAAAAAGATAAAGAAGAATTTTATGAAGCATTCATCAAACAGTGACTCCAAGTTAAACCAACATAAACAATATTTGACAGTACTTTAAAAAATATATAGGGTTTTTTTAGAACATTCACAGTAATTCTTTAACAGTGAAATTGGCATCAGTTTTGGGAAGCAGACAGAAGAGGAACGCTACTTCAGAAGAGCAAAAGCCCACGCAAATAAAAAAGCCAAGACCCTGTTAAACATAGAAACACTGGAAATGTGTTTAGTACAGCTCACACTGAAGCAGAACAAATCAATTTCCTCAAGTTATTCCCATCTTACTCGGTCCTTCAAGAGTCAAATCAAGAGTTCCACAACATCCCTGAGTAATAACATCAGTGCTTAATTAGCAGGCTAATCACACACTCACACATCTCAGAAGAATGCCAAAAATATGCACCCTGCCACCCTGTTATCCCCATGGTTTTTTGGTATATATACTTACTTCATCAACAGATTTAGAGGCATCCACTTTTCTGACTTTTCCCATTCTCTCATACAAATCTATGATAGGCTTAGTGGACTGCAGATATGTATGAATTCTAAGAGAAAGCACAGAGAGAAAAAACCCACATTACATAGTAAAATATAAAGAGAAGGGAACTGAAAAGTTTTGAAGACAGTACCTCTTTTCCAGGCTCTCCCGGTTATCATCACTCCTACCACTGCTCTTGCCTCTCTCAAGACAGCGGCCGATACATATCTACAAAAAACCACCAAAAGGATGACTACAGCCAGGAACACAAGCTGCCATCCTGAGAGCAGGAACAAACAAAAATCCTGAAAATCTAAATCGGCCTGGCACACAAAATACAGTCCAGATCTGGTGGATGTAATCAGAACTCACACGGGAAGTTAGTTTCTTCTAGAGAAGAAGGATGACGGTTTATAATCCGGTTTATGAAAATGGGATTGGGGTCAGAGGAAGTAAAAGCAGCATCAAGCTCTGTGAGTTGATTGGATCCTCGATCATTAAAAAGAAAATTAGCTGATTTTCAAGGATGTGATCAGGCTTTCTCAAAAATAGCATCTCAAATGGGACTGTTAATATATGTCTGCACTAAAGGAAAGTCACTGAACATTGTCTTTGTGCCAAAACTCCTTTTGGCACTGAACACTGAATTTTGTAAGGCAAACTGACAATACTAAGTTATTGTCAGTTAAAATGTTCTTACCTGACATTGCTATAATGAAGACTTCAAAATCTAGATAAAAAATGAAGAACTAACCATAGCTAGAAGTGTCCCAATGAACTGTTTTTTAAACTTTTAGTTAAATAAGCAAAGCTGACACATGAACACTCCATGAATACATTTATCCTATTCATGCAAGAGGATAATGGTTAAAAATTATTTTTTCCTACACAATACAATCATGGTAAAGATCATTTAGGCATTGTGTATTTTCAGATCTAGTTTAAAAAAAAAAAAAAATCAGAAAATCTCAAAATTAACACCCCACCAATTGAAAAAATTAATTTAGTCTCATTTAAGGTTTTAATAGAAAATAATAATCCCTCACGTGCTCTTTAAGACTATAAATATTTGCAAATACGTTAAAAAAATCTCAGTAAGTTGGGAAAAGAGGTAAAAGGAAAAAAGTCAGCTTAAGGTGCTGGGATAGTCATAACAGTTTTTATGCTCAAGAGCACTGACAAATTAAAAAGACAGCACATCATGGCACTTGTTAAATGAATGTAATGCATCACTGTCAAAATGCCCTTGTAATTTAATGACTTGCTGAATAAAATGTTGATTACTGACTATCCTATAGCACAGCTAATAACTATGAAAATAAAGATTGCTGCTGCACTTCAGAATTAAATCGGACATTGCACCAAGCTCATTTTGGACTAAACAACAAATTACTAAGAGTAAGCAGAGTAATATTTTCTGAAAAGTAACCAAATAATTTTGTAAAATGTATTTAAAGGTTTGATAAATTTTCTTTAAGAATGTAATTGCCTGGAGTACTTCCTCAATATAATTTATTCACATGTGATTATACCAAGTGTCATTAATAATGGTTTATTTCAATAAACATGCAGCTTTTCATCTGCTAAAACAAGTTGCCAAAAAATCCTTCAAACACCCAGGCCAAGTCTTCCTTCTACTCTTACATTAGTCCATTCTCCCTGTCAGAGTTTAATTGTTCTTCTTGAATGATTCCCACAATATTGCAAGAAAGGAAGTTACAGAATTACACACTTCATTACCTCATTGTCACAATCAAAAAAGAGAACAAAGGAAACATCCGCTTTTCCATCCATAGTCTTAGTCCAGCCCTGAAGATTATCTTCATTCCTGGGAAATCCATCAATCAAAAACTTGTTCTTCTGGGAATTGGCAGCCATTGTTTGATCCATAGCCTGATAAAAGATAATTCAATTCACAATCTCCTGCACATACACTGATTTATCTACTTATTAATTTACCCCCAAGATGTTGACATGGAAAATTGAGAAGCATTTATTTTAGGATTATTGCAGATTTACAAAATGTGCTTTTGTTTCACTTTCAATGCATGCTGGTTAATTCACTGATGCACCAACACAGCTATTGTTCAAAATGAATTAATTCTTTCACAAAGCTCAAAAATCTCTTAACAAACAAATCTTGTAATGAATCCCAGCTTTAAAGCTTATTTTCTACGAGATACTGGGAAGTGTCCTTACACAATAAGACACCAGAACAACCCTCATCTAGAGTTAATTCAAAGGGAAAAGCTCCAGATAAATTTAGTGCCATGAACAGCAGTCTTTTTTGACTTTTAAAAGAGATACTCCCATTGTTTTCATGGACATCCAATAGAGGCTGAAGCTTTTTCTTTTACAAGAACATCAGTAGGTGCTCTTCTCTTTCACCTGACTATCTGTTTTGATAAAACTCACAAATCTTAGTGCCTTTAAGGTCTCTAACCTCCAATCAATCAAATATTACTGAATGGACCAAGATGTCCAAAAGCTAGTGCAGGGAAATAAGAAATACAGTTTCACTGATTTTCCTAGGGCTACGAAAAAAATAAAGGAAAATAAAAATAACCCATTTTCACAGATCCCCAGGTATGGGAGGCCATCAGCTCTCCAGCAGTCAGAAAGAAACACAAGTGACTGCTGAGGGAGGCAGCTCCGTGTCTGCCCATTCATGCCGCGCACACCAGAGGAAAGGCAGCTCTGTCAGAACACAGCCACTGCTTTGTTGCTTAGTCTGCAGGAGTGACCCTGCAAGGAAATAGCCCTTTCCTTACCCTCTTCAGCAAGCTGATTGTTATTTCAACTGGCACGATCTCACCCTCCTTAATGTAGTTCTCAATGAGTTCTCCGTACTGGGAGCCCGGCCTTTTCCGCTCATCCCGGAGAAGGTCACCGGCAGACAGGTGAGTGTATCCGTATTTCTGCAACAGGCAAAACAAACACAGGCTCCCTTCAGTCAGAGCATTTGTGCAAACCTAACATCAGTCAACAGTGTCAGCCCCATTTATCCTTGCTTTGCAACAGAAAAACCCAGGGAACAGCATCTTGCTAGTGATGGATCAGTTCCATCTTCAGTGTGCAATCTGACAATAGAGCACACTCTGCACATAACACACACAGTAAGAATCAGAGTCAGTAAGGATGGAAAAGACCTCCAAGATCATCAAGTCCAGCCTTTGATTGAACACATTGTGGCAACTAAACCAGAGCTTTAAGTGCCACATCCAGTTGTTTCTTGAATGATTCCATGAATGGTGACTCTACCACCTCTCTGGGCAGCCCGCTCCAGTGTCTGACAACCATTTCAGTGAGGAAATTCTTCTAGGTGTCCAACCTGACCCTCCCCTGGTGCACCTTGAGGCCATTTCCTTTTGTCCTGTTGCTGGTTGCCTGAGAGAAGAGGCTGACTCTTATCTTAGTACAAACTCCTTTCAGGGAGTTGTGAATGACAAGGTTTCCCCTAAGCCTCCTTCAGGCTAAACACCCCCAGCTCCCTCCACTGCTGCTCACAGGACTCATTCTCCAGACCCTTCACCAGCTCCACCACCCTTCTCTGGACACACTTCAGCACCTCAATGTCTTTTTGAGGTGAAGGGCCCAGAACTGGACATCCTTGGGTAAAATGCTCAAGAGGGCTTTGGTCAGGTATTTGTGTACAGCTTTCAAAAGCAATTTTTTTATGTTTGGAAACAAGAAAAGACTTTTGTTTAATTATCTACTTAGGAAAACATATAGGGTGATTGCAGGTCCTCTGGAGCTGGAGAAATGTCCCAAGCACAGGAAAAGTCAGAAATCCCTATGTTCATGTTGTGGTTCTGGCACCAACTTCCTCCTCTACCTTGGTGAAATCACCTGTCACAGCACAAAGAGTACTCCTGCCCCTGCTACCTCTTTTCCTGGGATGACCACGGAGAGAAGCCCTCGGGGAAAACCAGTGACTTCTGCTAAGGATGACGTGGTAGATGAAGGTAAATAGCTGCACTCTCTGTCACACCACATAGAGTAAACAAAGAGAGCAGAGAGATCAGGTTCAGATCTATCAATCTAATAGCAGTGTCCAGGAAAACAGCACACACCATTGCTCTTTCACCTCAAACTACAGCTAAAACAGTCACTTATGAAAAATACTGATGGAAGTATTTATTACACGTGAATTTCTCAGGCATTTATCATTGTAAAGAGATACCTAGTCCAAGCACACAAATACATTCCTATCAAAGAGAAATGCATTGCTACAAAGGAAATATCACAGCTCAAAATAATAATTTTCTCAGCTCATTTAACACTGCAAAAAAAATACCAAAGTGCACTATGCTCCTTGATCAAATATAAGTCCGTCAAAACGGACAATAAAGACAGCTCCTTGGTGATTACCTAAACCAGTTATGCATCCAAAACACAGCACACACATACAGTCTCATCTGAAAGTTTTTACACAAAACAACAGCAGCAGCAAAAAACTTCAGGGTTATCAGTTTGGCTGCAGCAACACCCAAAGCAAATTTCAAACAAGGTGTCTGAGAGGCATAATAATGTGACTACACACTTGGTGAGGCTGTGAGACTTAGGATTTAAAAACTTGGCTACTGAACCAAGTACAAGAGAAATATTACACAACCCACTAAGTGATTTTAAAACATTTCAGTTGCTTTCCAATTTCACCCACAAAAGCATGGAAAGTTAGTTCTGCCATAGTCATAATTTAAGAAGGGATATAATTACCTAAATCTCCAAAACTGTATACAGTTGGCAGAAAACAGAAGCAAGATTTTGCTGTAAGTAAGTGTGAAGGAAAAGCTTCACAGACATCCTCTGTAAGCTCACTGTACTCTTGCTTTAATGTGCATTGCATTTGGATATGCCTAACTAATTGCAAATCTAAATATTTATAACCTAGAGAAGCCATAAACCAGAATAAATTGTTCCTTTTACGCAAGAAACATTACTCTGCTGAATGCTAAATTAACACGTAGTTTTTCTAGCAAAACTTACAGAATGATGATTTTTTTAACATCAGGTTTCTACAAAGAAGATAACAGGAATAAAATATAATCCCTTACGTTTTAGAGGATTACCAAACCATTTAATTTTCCTTGGCATTTCCCTTTTCACGCACGAAAACAAAATTGAGTCAGATAATTTTTGGAATTCTCCATCTTTTGCAACAGCAAACTAAAGTACTTTTTAACGGCTGAACTGGAAAGTAAAAGACAGAAGCGTTTTAAAATGCTGTTCTACAAATAGACTTGTTTGAGATAATAATAAATTATATTCAAGACTAACCCTCAGAATGGCTTAACCAGGCAATAAGAAAAACAAACCTCTCCTTCAGGGGCAAAACATCTATTTGTTAACTGTACTGAGCCAAGAGCCAAAGAAAACACGCGGGTTTAAACAATGCAAACAAGGGGGGAGAACGGCTTGGCTGCTGCTCCACACACAGAAGGCTTCAGAGACGTGGTGCTCGCGCTACCCTTGCCAGTTTTAATCAAGGCGCTCAGGGCACAAAAGTTTTCTTTCATTTTAGGTCATTCAAACCCTCGGCATGCACCCTGGATTGGAGCAAATCATTGCAGCGCCAAGGGCTCGCAGAAGGGGCTGTGATGGAACTGCACAAAACACGACTCAAAACACTCTCGGGTCTTGACAAGGTCTGCCTGGTGGCTGCAGGACTTTCCAGCAGTGCCAAACACATCTTGATGCAATCCTCAGAATGCCACTCCCGCATAATCCTTATCCTTTGCAATCAAAAAGGGAGCAGGACTCCGGTTGCCAAACAATGAAAAAGCAGTTTCCTCAGCTCTTACTAGGCACATAATGTCAGAGTGAAAGGACAACTTGGAAAAAAAAGTGCCAAGCACCTAAAATCTGGAGAGATTTTGGTATCAGAAAGAACAGAAACAGAAAAAGAAAATATAGAATTAACTATTCTAAAATGTATTTCAGAGATAATGTTCTCTCCTATGCTGTCAGACTGGTGTGATCTAGAAGAAAAAAAGATTAAATTGGCAAGTTACTAGTACACAAGTACTCGTTACACAAGCAGTGCAAGCCCTTGGTGCTGCAATGATTTGTTCCAATTCAGGACACTTGCTGAGGGTTTCTCTCACCTAAAATAAAAGAAAATTTTGTGGTCCAAACACCTTGATTTAAACCCGCAAGAGCAGTGTGATCACCACACCTACTTATTACACAAGTTCTCATTACTTTTAAAACCATTTTTTTTGAAGTATGGGTCTCCAAATATATCTCAAAAGATCAACTGTGAATGAAAAAGTGCTTTCTTCAGCACCACTCGAGACATCCTCCTCTTTTGCTTTAAAAAAATAAAACATAAACACACCGTTTGAAAAAAAAAATCCCAGTGAAATGGAAAGGTGAGCTCAAGTTTCCATCAATCCCATCAAAGCAGCAGTGGATAGGGAAGATCAAAATACCACTTGCTGTTTGCCTCCACCTGGTCAGTCAGTCCCCACATAGCAGGACAAACTGGGACACACAAGCTGTGTGCTCTACATCTCCAAATTCCAACCCGAGTCTGCAATCTCCCTGGGACGCCCATCCCTCCGCTGTCCTCCAGCCCTTCCAGCTCCCTTCTGTCAGCCGGGATTTGCAACTTTCACTCTGCAGACAGAACACGCTTTGTTTTCAGTAAACACAATAAACAGATGCACAGAACTGGAAATCCACGAGTCACATCGGCGTCACGCTGGAAGCAGGCAGAGTCTGCCCCAGCAGTGTCGGGCAGTCAGGAAGGATCAGAGGTGTCAGGAAGGAGCGGTGGTGAGCAGCAGCTGACGCTGGGACTCCTTCCACAGCCCCTTCCGAAGGGCACGGGGTTTATTTCTGATTCAGCCCTGGTGGTTCTGCAACACATCTCCCCACTAAACACACAGCTTGAGACTTCCTTAAGAGAGCAGAAGCCAAGAAGCAAGGGAAACAGAAATTACTGCTTTGACCTTGACTCCTATCTTCTCTTATCATTGTTAGTTTGAAAATGAAAGTCACAGGGCTTAAGATTTAAACAAATAAAATACAAACTTTTATTGCCCTAATTCTGACCTGTCATATCTTGGGCAACCTTAATAAACAACCAAAATTTGCTACATATACCATTCAAGAACTAGTTAAAATAAAAATAGAACTGTGCAAAGCCTGCAGCCTTTGGGGTTTTTTTTAACCTAGAAAGCTTTTGTCTGTCCTACTAGCACATGGAATTAAATCTTTGTGGTACAGACTATAATGCTGTACTAGACCTTCTGTCTGCTTATTCCAACCAAAAAAATCGAAGAAATTTTCTTAGTTTGAAATATGTTCCTGTCTCTGGGAAATAAAAACAAACAAACCTCCACATTAACAAACCAATACACACAATGGAGATCCCATTGATAGTGCCTCCAAGGGAGAGGGGGGCAAAGAGAGCACCCCAGGTGCTTCAGGAGCACTGACTCAATACAAGGCACCCAGTATGTTCAGGAAAGTCCAAAATTTAATGGCTAGTGTTCTGAAAAATGGAAATGTTCAGGGATAAATTTTCAGGGGGTAGATTTAAACACTTATCACATTTTTTAAAAAAAGCTCCTAAGTTCAGAAATATAAATTTGTATTCTAAAAATCATCTATGAGAACTTAAGGCTAAGTATAATACTAATACATGACACTCATTTAAGAGATTTCAGAAGCTGAGTTTAAAGCAAACAATTTAAACCCCGTTCTTATTTCAAGGAAGTTAACACTATATCTCAGCAGACTTCTACAAGACAATTAACACATGACAGCAAAACCTAAATCCTCTGCTACTTTCAGAGGAGCATTTCTGATACAATGAATTCTTCTTCGCATTGTTTCCTTCACCCTAGGAAATCTCCTTATCACATATCCCAAAGCAACTTAACAGCTTTTTCCATTTGGATATTAACTCATGTTCTTATAAAAATGAGAAGACTCAGCATCCTAGTTTGTGGAATTAGTTTCAGATTTAACCACAAACACACAGGATAGGGCTGTGGTGGAGGTGAATTATATTTTAGGTGCACAGAAAGCAATGTCTTGCATACCCCAAATCTCTACAGATCACCTTGCCAAAACAAACAGACAGAAAAGTACAACTCAAACCTTGCTTGGAATAAAGACAAATGCTTTCGTTATTATTCTTCCCACCAACCAAAGAGCTTTGCATCTCAGGCAGAGGTTATAAGGATTTAAAAATTAAGCACAAAAAAGCATATTTTGTGCAGATTTGCTAAATGCAATTTTTCCCTTGACTTTACCGTAATGATTTTTTATATGCAAAGTTCAGAAGTCAGCAATAAAGCACATTGCATTATCTCACAGTCACAGAAGATACACTGTGGAAAGCATGAAGGTTATTGCAAGAACCTGCATTCAGATGACATCATTCAACTATAGCCCAAATATTCTCCCTCACACGAGAGCTACGCAACAGTCCCAGATGATGGCAAGCTCCACCTAACAAAGCTGTGGAAGGTTTCAGGAGTTAATCTGCAGAGCTGGAAGGGAGAGGATAAGAACTTAAGAGGGAATTCTGCTTCATCCCCCTCTAAATAGGAGGAACTGCTCCAGAACAGCAGCAGTTCTGTTGCATTTGCATTTCCCAGACAATTCTGTGTCTGTGGAACATACAGGAGTCGAGTCTTCCCTCCGTATCGGAGAAAACCAGCCTGGTTCAGCTGTCTCAGCCAACCTTATCTGTGGAGATAAAGAATCCTAATCACTTACCCACTGTTCCCTTTCTTACATTGTGTCAATACCCATTTCCACTTGTTATTAGGTCTTCTTCCTTCAAATCATTTCTCCATTTGTGTCCAAATTTGGCACGAATACACATTCACGGACTCCAGCACACACATATTGAGCAGTTTTGATTTAGGTTAGTACTTAACAAATACATATTTCACCCACAACGTGGGATACCCGTTTCCCTTTTTTGGGAACATAAAGCACAGTCAGCTAAAAAATTACAACACTTCTTTGAGAAATCATTCCCAGGTAGTAAGTACATAATATCCCCTTTACTCTACAAAACACAGACACCCTCGGTTTTTAATAAAATGGTTTGATGCTAAATTCATACAAGAGCTCACCTCAGCCAAATGAGACTTCTTCCACATGTGATGTGCTCTGTCCCAAATCTCCAGTATGAATAGCAACCAAGACATATTTATAGCTCATACTGACTTTTTGTTCAGCACAACCTTCAGCTCTACAGCGAGATACTGGGTCAGATTCATTCCAAATGTAAACTAATATTATTCCGTCCATTTACAACAAGGATGAATGAGGTTCATTATTACTCAGCTACGGCCCCCTTTTCTCTGTGGCAAACTGCCAATAGGGTTTAAAAAACAAATAAAAATACATTTTCAACCTAAAGGCAGCATTGACTGCACACAGGCTGCTCCCTCACCTGCAGCATGGCTCTCTGGGGGCTGCCAGGGGCCACATTGAGGATTTGTGCTTAGAAAAGCTGCTGCTTTCCAGTACCTCTGCTGTGTTTCACCCACACTTCCCTGCTCATGTGCCCTTTTTCTAAAGTTTTCCAGCACACTTGCAGCAGTCCAACTGTTCTTCAAACTATCTCCGACCCTCTCTGCCTCCCAGTTTAGCCAGAGACTCTTGTGGAGGTGTCTGAGCCAGCAGGAAGGCTGTCCTTTGCATTCAACAGGTCTGAGTGCTTTCTACTTTCAGCTCATTGACTTCTTTCCATGTACTGAACAGGATTAGCAGAATTAAAGCAAATTTGCATTTATTCGAATTTGGATTTCCATTTCCAGGCTTAGAAAAGAAAATAAATACTGCATGAGCAAGGTTTTTCTTTTTTTCCTTTCTAGCTGGAAATACAATTTGAGTAGCAATGGCTCATTTGAACTCCTCCTAATAAAGTGGTCTTTATCCAATTATATCAGCCTATCCAGCCATAGGCATTTATCCTCCTAAACACAGGCCAGCAGCCACACAAGGTACTTCAGCCCTGAGGCTAGGCTAATGGTTTGGTGAAGGCCATTAATGACAGCCTACAAGGTTCCCCTATAGTTTAAACTCATTTGTTTGCTACGTGCCAGGGGCTGAATTTGACCTTACCAAAAAGGCTTTATGAGCACTGTGAACCTTCCATCCCACAATTTAATTTAATGAATGTGCTGGTTTGAATGCGAGCCTGTAATTTGAGGTTTAAATCCTTTAGAACTAAAGTCATAACGGCATTTTTTAGTCTGGACCAAATTCACTTAACTTAGTTATACAACACTGAGGTCTGGGATGTAACAGCAGCGTGGATAAACTGTAACAGCACTCCCAGGGCACCACCAGAGCAGAAGACACACACAACGCCTCTGTTCCAAGAGTTTTGGGGTTCTTTCCCACCAAAAGTTTCAGGAATGGGCATCGCCACAGTTCTTAGACATATCTTTCATAGCGAGGGTATGGATAGGCTTTGATCCTATATGGCTTTTAATAAGAGAAGTACATACAACTGCTCAGTTTAAAAAAAAAAAAAAAAGGAAAAAAATGGAAAAATATAAAAGAGCTGTTTCAAATCCAATACACACACATGTTTGGAAGCATTCAGCCCTAACTACTTCCGTAATTATCCACCTGGATACACTGTAATTACCCTTGAGGTTTTTGGTGTTTAAAAGCACAGTACTACACCATGTATCATCCACTGCTCTTTCTTAGATATTTGCTGCCTCAAAAGGCTGGACAAAATGTACTTGGAAAACTGAAAATTTTATAATATAACTGAAAGTTTAGTCAAATTACACTGTCAGTCTTGGGCTCTTTAAAAAGAAGGAACAAGATGAACGATCTATGGGATCAGGATATCCCTTGACCTCTATCATACCGTGTCACAGAAAAAAAAAAAAAAAAAAAATTCATTCTATTTTTAACATATTACTTCCACAACTTACTGAGATGGCACTGGGTCAAAAAGCCAACACCCTGCAACGTCTGCTGTACCAGCTGTAACACTTATGGGACAGGCCTCGGGAGACATGGACCTTGATCCATTTGAAGTGCACACATTACCAATGACACCTCACCTCCTCTCCCAAACCACAGTTCCGGAGCATCCGGGTGGCAGCCTCGCAGCCACCTACGTGGCCGTGCAGACGTGTACGGAGCCACCCACTCGGGATGGGCTGCGGGACTGGCCTGACAAGGCAGCACCGCCCGGCCAGCCGGCAACATCTCCAGGGCCGCGGTCCTGCCCCTCCGCCAGGGCACAGCGGGCAAGCGCTGCCCCCGGCCGAAACCGCAGCAGCCTCCAGACCAGTGGGTGTCCCCAGAGTGGATGCAAAAACCCCGGCGGTGTCCCCAGGGTGGACGCCGATGCAGGCAGTTCCACCAGTAGACTGTCATCCCGCGGGGCTGAGGGAAAAGGCAGGAGAAGGGGAAAGGCTAGGCGGCCTGACAGCGGCTAGAAGGGGAACGGAGGGGCTGGAGGGGGGGCACCACTTCACCTACTAAAGGGGAGATGTGGGACAGTTATTTTTATTTATCGCCTCGAAGGGATGAAGAATGGATGGAAGTTCGACAAGAGACCAGATCGAAAGGCAGATGGGGCTCCCGCCACAGAGCAGAGCGGGGCACGACCCCCAAGCCACCACCCCAAAGAAGGTCACGGACGCCACAGAGGGATCCTACAACTCCCAGGGCCCCCCGCGGCCGGGGCGCAGCGGGTCGCCAGGCCGGGCAGTCCCGCAGCCCCTCCAACTCACCTCCACAATGCGAGCGCACTGCGTCCCCTTGCCCGCCCCGGGCCCGCCGAGGACGAAGACGACGACGGGCTTCATGAGGAGAAGGAGGCGGCGGCGTTGCAGCAACAGGACAGCGGCGGCGAAGCGGCGGCCGTGGGGCGGCCGAAAGCGGGCGGGGAGCGGCGAGGCCGAGGCCGGGACTGTGACTGTGGCACCGCTGCCGCCGCGCTGTCCCCGCTGAGGGAGAGTGCTTCCGGGTCCCGGGCGGGGCGGGGCGGGCACGTGGGCGCGGGGCTGGCGGCTCTGCCGGGACCCATGGTCCTGGGTCCCGGCTGGGGAAAGCCGAGACCGGCGCGGCGCTCCAGCGGGCCCGGGTCTGTCGGTTCATTGTTCGCCCCGCCGCAGCCCTTTCCGGCATGGCATGGCATGGCCTGGGCAGGCCCGGCGGCAGCGGCTGCACCCCCGCTGTCATGGCAACGCCGCCGCATCGCCCCACTGCGCCTGCGCGCTCCCCGCCCCCTGGCATTTTTAAACCCCCTGCGCGCGCTCTGGCGGTTGGTTTCCCCGGGTCGCGTCCTGATTGGCCGAGCCTGCCGTTCCCCTCCGAGCGCCGATTGGGCCGGATCTGGCGGAGGGGGCGGGTTCTGCTCTCTGATTGGCCGGCTTGGCAGCGGGCCGGCCGGGGCCGCAGAAGGCGCCGGGGCGGGTGGGACGCGGCGGGAGCGGCGGTGCCGGAGTCGGAGGTGTCACCGGCGCCGTTCCTCCCTCACGGCCGCTGCCCGGCTGAGCCGGGGGCTGCAGCGGGCGGGCCCCGCGCCGGGGAGAGGGAGAAGAGGAGAGTTGCGGCCCTGCCCGGACCCCGTTCGGCCCGGATCTGAGGTACCCGCTCGGCTCCGGGAGGGCCCGCATCGCCCCAGCCCCGCCGGGCACACCGCGCCCGGTGCCCCTCTGCGAGTGCGGCTGTGCGTATTAAGAGCCTTGGGAGGAGGGGAGGTGGGCTTCTGCTCCGTGCTCGTCAAGTTGAAACAATGGGGCTTTAAAAAGGTTCCCACTTTTACAAACTTCAATTTGAGGCTTATTTGGGCATTTGGCTTTTAAGCGGAATTAATTAACTGCCGCTGGAAGCATCAGAAGTGGCTGAGTTCCTTGGAGGACTACCTTAAAAATAAAGTTCTTTCCTGGCAAGTTGAAGTGTAGAGGAAGCACCTTTGCTTGGCAAAATTTCATGCCTGAGATAACTAGGAAGAGAGTTCTTGTTTATTTGTTAAAAGGTATTTGCCAAATGATATGGGCTGTCGATTGTTTTGTATGTTGCTTTGTTTGGGCACCTCAAAAAAAATCTAATCCTGCTCGTGTGAATAAGTTAATGTGATTACATACTAATTTCTTTAGGGCTCTTTGAGGTCTGGCTGCAAGTTTTGCACTATACTATTTAAGTTAAGCCAAGACTTTATGTCAGAAGTCTTCAAAATTTAAGTGGATTGAATCCTTACTTGAAATACAAAGATTAAAACAGGGTTTTAGGAAGCTGATCTAGTATTAAATTTGCTAAATCGGGTTTTTTATGCCACGGGAGTTTCTAATTAGAGATAACTCTTTTTCTCCCTAAACTATATCCAAGCAGTTTTTCATTCAACTTTATCTGCAAGCTTGTGTTTTGGCCTATACATCTTCCAAAGTTCCACAAAGAAACTGTCAGGTGGACAATAAAGGTTTTGTGTTGGCTTTGTAACTCTGACAACTTCAGAGGAAGTAGGATAAAGTTTCTGCTTTGTTGTCCTGGACTTGAAACAAAAAAAGTACCAACAGTTTATGTATCCTACATCTTGTTTTTCTTACTGTGAACTTACCTTTGTTCCTTCTTTTAAACGCTAAGATAATGATGTACCTTAATCCATTTTTTTAATCTCCCAGATAAAAGTGATCTCCCCAGATCTCTTCCCCAAAGGATGGTCCCTTTCAGTTTCCCTCTGACCAAGTGTGCACTTTGGGACCCAGTCCCCATGGGCGATGTCATCGGCGCACACGTCACCTATTACAGGTATCAATAACCTTTGCGGGGAAGCTAAAGGTTAAAAGAAGTGATGGATTGTGTGATGCACAGCCTCTTTTTGTCTTTTGGTTCTGTTGTATGACAAGGCGCAAAGGAAAAGGAAACAGTATGTTTGTTATATTCATATAGGGATTTTCCTTGGAAAGATTTCAGTTTCCTTTCCTTTGTGTTGCACAGTCCAGTGGCTTGAAGGAGCATCAGTCTGAAGTAACTTAATATTTCTTTCCGTTTTCTTCCCATATGGATAAGTGATACTTTTTGAAAACAAGCATTAAAAAGAATTAGTGACTTAAACTTGAGTATTGTCTCTTTTTAGAAACCCCAGGCTATCTCTGGTAGAGAAAACCTTGCGGCTTGCCTATCGCCACGCTAAGCAGAATGAAAAGAAGTCATTTTCCTGTTTTTTGCTTGGGACCCTGGGAGCAGATGAAGGTAATTCTAAACATGAGGTAGACAGGCAATATTGGTTGGCTGTTGTTAAGCAGCCTGAGTTGTTGCTCTTGGACTCTAACTTTATTTATTTATTTTGAAGATGGGGAAGGCATCACGCTAACAATAGATCGCTTTGATCCTGGCCGAGAAGTTGCTGGTGGATCGGGCAAAATTCCAACTGCATCCCTTCCTGGAGACTTCTTGATTCCATGTACAGTTAATGCCTGGGGACCTTGTTCAGATAATATAATAGTGCACAGTGTTGAGGATATCAGCTTGGCTTTCAAGGTAGGCAGCTCTTAGCAACTTTTGGGTTTCCTAAACAGTGAACTGTCTGCCGGGCAGGACACTGGACTATGCACAGAGCTTGATTTCCAGCACAGCAAGGTTATGGCTGAAGCAGAACCGTGGAGTTAATTGTGTGAAATGAGCTGCTTTAGTGTAATTGAAAAGTGTATTGTAAACTGTTAAAATCAGTTAATCCTCACAGGTGTTTAAAGATCAGAGTCTTTAATCTTGGACAAAAATCTTGCTGGCTAACCAAAGTTTTTCAACTGGTCTAACCACCAAAACCAGCAAAACAAAAGCAATTGCAGCAAACTTAAACAACAGAAAACAACTTTCTTTGTCTTTTTTCCCTCAAAACTGTCATTAATCAGTTGCAATATTTGCAGTATTTGTTGCTGAAGTGTTGCTAGGCAGGTGACCCACCCAGAAACGTCTGAAGCCCTTTGTAGGTTAGTAGCCATAGCTGAAATGTGTGCTCTGCTGTAGACATGTAATCTGCTAAATACACTTTCCATTCCTGTAGACTTTTCCCTGTAGTTGTTGTAGTGTGTATTTTATAATACTAATTAAGCCTGCCTCACATCTGAACTTTCTCATGATGATACATCCAGATGTTAAATTACATATTTCCTGAATGCAAGTACAAAAACTTTGACAAACCAGCTTGAGCCTTTTAGTTGTCTGTTATTATATTAATTTTTATATAATTGAAGTAACCCCAAGTTTTCTAATACATCACAAAACAATGCTAAGGTGTTCATAGCTGATTTTCAAGTGTATTCTGCAATATTCATTATATTCAATAGAGCAGTGAGCTTTGGAGACCTGGGTTAAGGGCTTTTTGTATAGTACTTACTGCAGTAGTAGCTGTGATGAATGATTTGAGTTCCTGGTGTAATACATCTTAAATCATGGTAATCATATGAAAGTAATTTAGTGTATTTAACTTTTTTTTTTCCCCCTACTTTTAGGGTCTGCAGCAGAGTCTGTGCAGTAAAGAATCTCTGGATCTTTCTAAACTGCTCACTGTTAGAGCTCACATTGTTTTCACAGAAAACCTGGATAATCTACACTTTAATTTTCACTGGGCTTCTCTTACTGTGGCGAATATTTTGGAATACACCCCTGTGAAGTCTGTCCCAATTATTCCAACAGCCCTGGCAAGAAATTTGAACAGTCCTATGAATATTGCACAGGTTCAAGGAACTTACAAATGTGGGTGAGTAAAGGGTGATGCTGAAACTGTCAAAGTTGCCTGTCAGTTTCTTGCCTTTCCTAAAGGAGGTGGGTAGGAGAGATCTCAGCTGTACTTTGCTTTTTAGTAAAATAACTGGCACAAAAGTGTCATGTCTTCTGGCCTTGGAAATGTATTAAAAGTTATGAATAAGAAACAGGAAATGGGGTGGAGCATAAACATTAACAGGTTGACTAGGAGTTCTTACTTTTGGCTTAGTGAAAGGATTTTCTTACTGGGGCAGGAGAGCACACCTCTAGTTAACATAATAAATATAAGCAGCTTCCAGCTTTTTAAACATCATCAGTGCTTGCCCTACAATGAAAATCAGATGAATGCAAACCAAAGCTCTTTTTTGTTAATTGTGCTTCTGAGATAGTGCTGGGGAGTCATCGTTCTGACTGGTAACTGATTTAGGAGGATGAACTAAAGATAGATCAGGGAAATCATTTGAAGCAACTGAATGTCATTTTATTTGGACAGGGACTTTATGAATGCCTCTCTGAAAGTTGCTCTTCAAATTTAACGTGACTCGTACTTTGGGATTTATTATGAACACTAATTCTTGTATTCACTAAAACACTACAAATAGAACTAAGTAAATTTTGTCCTTGATAACTCTTTGATACACAGGGAATTGCTAAAAAGCTGGGGAGTTGCTGTTAAGTGTGTGGAGTAAGAGTAGTTTTGATTTTTTTTTTCCTTAAATTTCCTTTTTTACAGTATTTTCTAAACTTATACCAGTCTCTTCAGGATTTTTTTTTCTGAAAATCTGCCTTCCAAAATACTAAAAATACCTCAACTTTTGCTTTCTTTCAGCTACCTTACTATGGACCAAACACGGAAATTGCTTTTGCTGCTCGAGTCTGATCCCAAGGCGTATGCCCTGCCATTAGTTGGAATGTAAGTGTTTGTCCAGATTAATAGACACATAGATTTGAGATGTATCTGAGTGATTACATAGCAAAAATTTGGTAACAGAACTGTCTCTAATTAGATTTTTTTCTAATTTTCAGTTGGCTGAGTGGAGTTACTCATATCTGTAGTCCTCAAGTCTGGGCCTGTTGCTTGCGATATTTGTTCAGTTCTTCAATTCAAGAAAGGCAAGTCACTTTTATAGGTAAAACATAGAAGCTATTGGCTGCCTAAAAAAGTATTCCACAGAAATGCATGACAGCATGGACTCTGCTTAAATATATTTGAGGAAATTCTGTGATTTGTATGTTGTATAGAGGTAAGGCTGTCTGGTTTAAATGTTCTTTTTGGTTTTGGCTTCTGCACAAAAATTTTCTGTGACTGAAATGTTGGAAAGCTGAGCTGATATCTTAAAGTCAGAAGAGGGTAAGCATTAATATCATTAAGGTCACTGCATTTTAGTTTAAATAAGAATCCACAAGCAGGAAACAGGAGTTTAAACAGTGGTGGGGGTTTGTTTTTGAACTTTCCTTAGGGGTATTTTCTTTGAGATAAGTTTTCTTCTTGGTTTTGCCAGACCAACATCAATATTGAAACATATTGATTTGCAGCCTATGGTGTGCTGTTAGGACTTCCTGTTAAGTGTTCCGTTTGTTTAAAGAATGTTTACATTCTGGGATATTTTTTTCATTGGATAGTGGATAATCATTCCTCATTGTCTGTATCTTTTCTTGTAATATTTGCCAAGGTGTTTATAGTTTGAAAGTGCACCTCAGGTAAATGAGACTCTAAAGTATGCTGTATGCATGAGCACTTCTGACTGACCACACTTGTTTTTAAATTATGAAATACAACCACATTTGGTGAACACGTGTCTGCAATTACAAAATAGACTTCTTTCCCTTAACAACTGAAATATGTCCAAACACAGATAAGAGACCAATTAGATTAATAGATAGGCAATTTGGGTGCTTGACTCTCATTAACTTTCACTGATGCCATCATGGAAGTGGATTAGGGAGATTTGATGAACCATGCAAACAGCATTAACCTCTGCAGGCTAATTGCTTAATCTGCGCATCATACATTTTTAACTCTTTAAGTATAATTTTGAAGTTGCATGGATATGTTTTTCAAGCATCCTGTTTCTACTGTTTTGTTTGGTTTGGGTTTTTTTTTCTATCACGTATATTATTTAATGAAAAACCAAATAAATAAAAAACCCCACAAACAAGCATGCTATAAGTGCTATAAAAAGAAAAACTGTTCTGAAAGTAGTACTGCCTTTTTCTGGAAACATACATTGTTGTCATTATCCTTGAACTTCTGTTAAATGCTGATTGTTGTTACTTGCTATTCTCAATTTGTAGGAGAAAAAAAAAACCTTCAATATAATTTTCCTTAAAAAAAATCTTTTTGCTAATTTATGTTTTTTGAATGCTTAGGGATAATTAAGTCACTAAGTGTCTTTATAATGCATCTTCAACTGAAAACAAAAAAGAAAATAAAACACAGTATCATTCTTACAGATGTTTTTTGTGTTATGTTTGAACTCTTACGGGAATTCATTTAAAGTACTAAGTGATCATAAAGGTTTGAAATACAAAGGAGATGGATTATTCCCATTTCTCTACTTTTCTTTGATTCTTGCACGTGGCTACAGTAATAAATCTGCATTATCTGTAGCTCAGCACCACTCAGAATGCTGTGATTCACCAATTTGCTAAATTGTGTGAAAATTTGCTTACTGTATTGAAAATCGAAGGGCCTTCTTCATGTTTAAGTTATTTAAAGATGTGTTTTTCATCTATTTTAGGGTTTTTTCAGAATCTGGGAGTTTTCTTATTGTGCTTTATTCATTGACACACAAGGAACCAGAGTTTTATGAGTGTGTTCCTTGCAGTGGGCAGACTGAGCTGGGCTTTCAGATCCTAACTTGTCATGAAACAGTTCACCTCTTCAAAGTAAGTGTCTTGCTTTTCTTCTGCATCGTGGTACTTCAAAATTTGCTTTAAAAGAGTCATTATAATGTGACCCAAATGGATTTGCAGTGTTTGAAAATAATGTAGCTCTATAAAGCTGCTTTTTCCTAGGGACTACTGTAAATTCAGTTTGTCCCTCAAATTGAGAAATGACTTCCAAAGTCAGCACTGCTCACTTTTGTAATAGCATTAAGCATCTGTCTTTTAAGTATTATGTGCTGTGTTGTACTTGATTAGTGTTCCTTCCTACTAGTGACCTGCTGGCCTTATGAAACTCAGACTTCCTGCAGCATTTGTTACTCTGGTGTGCTGTGTTCACACATCTAACAGCTGCTCTGGGTGATGATTGCTGGAGAGCAAAGCTGACTGTTGAGCTTTGCTTGAAGTGGAATGCAGAAAGGAACTCAGAGGTTACCAATTTCATCAGAGTTTTATCAATGGCAAATTTTATCTTTGTGCAGAGGAGCTCTCAAAGAATTTGATGATACAAGTCTAGGAGATGGCTAGTATGGTTTGAGGCAGTTCTAGGAAATCTCAGTTCCTTATGTGTTTTCCTAGGCTTGTGCAGAACCTGAAGCTGAGTTGTTATTTTACTCAGTAAATGCTGCTATGCTCTGTCAGAGGAACAGTGAGTGTAATGTCTGTGCTGTGCTGTGTTCTCAGTTCTCTTCCCAGTTGAATTTCCTTGTTCAGGTCTGCCTTCTACCTTTAGCCTAGGGACAGCTTAGCTTTCTGAAGATGACAGACCTCTCCACAGAAGCTCACTTCTGTTGTCTCCAGGAGTTGCCCAGCTGTGGTGTGTGAAACAGTACAGGAACGTTTGCTGTTTCCTGTAGTGGTGGCAGCCCTGGAGGAGTTTCTGAGCAGTTACAGTGAGGAAGCATCTGCTCACAACTATAATTAGCACAACTACTTTACAGAGTAGCAGGGAACAGTCTTAAACAGGAAGGGAAGTTGCCTGCTTCCTTGTAGTGGTAAAAAATTTGAAAGTAGAGGACAAGTAGCAGATAATCATATAATGTCCTTAAAGCTGTTTCTTTGGGAGTAGTACCTCAGTGATTCAAAGTCTGAAGATTTCGTGCTTCACAAATGTGGAACGTTTCATTCCAGAATGTTGAACCATCAGACAAGAGCCCTATCCACTTTGAGTTGAGTGCAGAAAACCAAAATGCAGAAACTGAGTTCTTCAGTAGAGTTTGCAAGAAACTTCCAATTAAAAGGTAAATCTCTCAGATGCCATTTATATGCAAAAATGAAATATTTATTGGATGAGGCTTTTGATCTGTTCTGTGCTTTGTGTCAGTTTAGGTGTGCATGTGTTCTCTTGCATTACAATCTGTGTACGTGCTTTTGTTTATTTCTAGAGTTAGTATTTTTCAAGTAAGATGGTCAAGATGATTGTATTCCAAAAAACCTGCTTGGTACTGGTGGTTTTAATTTATACAGTGGATGTTTCTAAAAAGGCTTCCTCACTGATGAGGCTTCGTTTGCTGTATTAAGCTTTAAGTGAGATCTGTCCTTTGAAGCAAATCTCTAATTGAAATGTGCTTAAGTCAGAAAAAATTCCTTTTTTTCTGCCCACTTTTCAGAGCTTCAGGATCTGGACAGGTTGAAACTTAGTAATTTTTAAGAACCTGGCTTACCTATCAGATTTTTATCTATGACTAGAAGATGGCCTTTATTTTCCTTCAAACAATGTTACAATCTTTGCTGTAGCACCTCCCATCTTTTTACTGTAAATCAGTGCTTTGCTGCTAGAATGTCACTTAAAAGGTGTGTCTGTGTGATGCTGTGGGGAGGGAGGGTTTGTATCTTCTTGCCCAAAAGCAGAATTTGTATTTTCATTGTTTGATCTTAGAGCTCTTTGCTGGGTGAACTCCCCAGCTAACCAGAGAGAAGATAGATAGCAACTGCTTCTTAGAAAAAATGATGCACTCTGGATGGCACATTGAAAAACATGAAGTTTCATGTTACTGCTGCCAAATCTGACAAGCAAGCATTTTTACTTTGATTTATTTTGGTTTTAGTCCTCCCCAAGGCTCTTCACCCAGCAAGTTGTCAGCAAGTGATCATGACTCTGGTGTGGAAGATGAGGATTTATCCCCCAGACCAATTCCAAGTCCTCACCCAGTGAGTCAACAGGTAACTAAATAGTTGCTCTGGGTGTCTCTGATGTGACACTTGGAGCAGCAAAACTCATTGTGAGGGAACTGGAGAGCATAAGGCTTCTCTCTCAAAGTGCTAGCAGGGGAAAACAGAATCAAAGAAGTGAACCAAGAGTCCCACTCCTCTAGTTAACCTGCCATTTTTTCAGGGTTCTAGACACTTTAATTCCTGTATATGTTATGATTTGGGAATAGAGAGAGTAGTTTCTACTTTAGGAGTCTGACTGTTGTTGAACAGAAGAGCTGTAGTGTCTGAGACTGAGATAGTAAGCTCTTGTGGTTTTTTATTTCATTTACCCAAAAGATCTGCTGCTCTGTCCTTACTGTACTGTGTATAAATACAACACATACCAGCTCTTGTATAGCATAGGTCTAGAAGGAATTGTGTATAAAATATGTTCTATTGCAGCTATCTCCTGCATCTAAGAATAGTAAGAGGGAACAGAGAGTCCGCCTCTAGAAGGGGAAGATCCATGTTCTGAAATGTACTCCTAAATGACATGGAGCGTTCATTTGGCAGATATGGCTGTTGTGCTCTATGAAAGCAATTTTCCCTTCAGAATGATCCTAGAGATATTGCTGCTTTTCCTGGATTCTCCAGTCTTTTAGGAATGTGTTTTAATATGTGGTTGGTTTGGAGCTGATAATTATCATATATTGATTTTAAATGAAAACATTTTCTTTGAGGAAATTCCGCATTCAAAGAGCAGGCAATGTTTTTAAATTATCATACATGTGTGTAACTGTCCTTTCAGGTTACCAAAATTTTTCCTTCAGTGCCGGAGCTGTCGCTTATTTTGGATGGGAGTTTCGTAGAATCAGGACAATCATCTAAGCCTGTGGGGACTTCAAGTGCTAAAAGTCTACCCACAATGCCAAATCAGCCTATTAAAAAGAAGTGGTGCATGAGATCTACGTGTCACCCCAGCCAGCACTCTGAAGACAGGCAGAACTTTCCTGCTAATACAGGGGATCACTCTTTGAGACGATTACCAAATCCTATAAACCAGAAAATTCCAACTTCAATGCCTTGTAGAGGAAATCAAACTCTAGTACAGCAGCAGGTGCAGTGTAAGAAGGCTTCCCCTCAATCAAGAAGAAGTTCAGGATCATCTTCTCCTTCAACCCCTTGTAGTGGGCCTTCCCCAGATACATCCGTGCATCACCCCAGGAAGCCATTGGAAAAACTTGTATTAAATCCTGAGTGTGTCACACCACAGGGAGGGCCTCCGGTTAGGAGAGCATCGATATCTGCTTCCAAGCAGCTTCCTGCTGTTACACAGCCAGTCCTCCACAGCTCTGCCTTGTCACCACAGAGCTGCAGACAGCCACCAGACCTGCAGGTGCCAGTTCGAGTGTCACCTTCCTGTCCGGCATGCAGCTGTCAGTGTCCCGCTTCGCTCCAGTACAATCCCATAAACTCACGGCAAGGAATTGGTAAAATGAGCCCCAAACACGGAGCGGAAATCCAGTCGGAGATGGCTCAGCAAAATCCTTGTGCAGTGCTCCATCAGAATATCATTTGCCCAAATGTTTGCTGCAACCCAGGATATGCCACCAGCAGCCCTATAAACATGAGATTTCCTGGGAAAACAGGGAGCTGTTCTCTTGACAGTGGCTTTTCACCTGGAGTAAGGATGCCATCAAGTGTGAGCCCCTCGAGTCCGCAGTGCTGTGCAGCCCACTCCCCGTGCCTGCACACACCTGCCCCTGCAGCAGCATCAGATAACGGAATGATGGGATTATCTCCAGATGCATACCGGCTCCTGACCGAGCAAGACAGACAACTCAAATTACTTCAAGCTCAGGTTTGTGGAAATGACAGCTTTCCCCTCTGCCCTCTCAGTGATTGTGCTTTGATAGTTCCCCTGCCAAAGGAATTAAATTAAATGTTGTCTATCTGTGTTGGGACAAGAGAGCCTGTCATACCAGCTGTGGTCTGGGCATGGGGAGGGGACTCAATTAGCTCTGCCAGTTGGTGTCCCTTTAAAAATTATTTGACTTATATCTCATTAAATTTTGCATTTATTTTTGTGGTATTTCCATAACATGAAGGTTTGGTTTTAGTAGACTGTAATGCAAACTGATACACTTTTTGTATAAACACTTTTCTACTTAAATGCTTGTTTGTGTAAAAAACAATTATTGCATAGGCATTGGAATGCTGTAAACATAGGTGAAGCACAGAATGTTTTCGTATGTGGCTTTTTCCACCTTCAAGCCTGCAGCTCCCTGAGCTTTGAAAACTTCAGTTGTCTGCATTGATTCCTGTGTTGTTCTAGGAAACTGGACTTTGGGAGTCTGGCTGTGTTCTGTTGTCTCACCAGGTTAAGTTTCTTCAAAATACCAGCCTCCTGATCAACCTGCTGGCCCTGTATTTTGCAGGGTACGATTTGGGGCTGAAGGGCCAGAGTTTAAATTTTGCTGCTGGTGATGAACAATACAAACAGGAAAGTTTTCAGTACTTGAACTAGAAAATTACAGCTGGAATTTGGTTTTGGTATGGTTCCTGTGTGTAAAGTCAAGCTCCCAAAGCATGAGTTGAGCATGAGGGAAGCCCCTCCTTACTGCAGCCTTCACTGTTACTATATTTCTCCCTGGAGCTGGAAACTAAGCGGTGAACAGGGTGGATGAAAATCCTAGAGAGAAGATTGCCTGGCAACCTTAATTTTATCGTTTAATTGCTTAGCTTTGTGATTAATACAAAGTTGGTGTAGGGACAGTTGGCGTATAAATGCTTGGCTGGTAAGTCGGTTAATAGGCTTTGTATGTGAATGAAAGGCAAGGAATACTTCCAGCAAGCGTGGTGCAAATAGGCTTTACCCAAGTTGTCTTGGTGCTGCCTCTGCCAATGTGCTTAAAGATCTTCCTTCTTTGCTAGCTCTGCCAACATCAAAATTGGTGTTTTGATTTGTGCTGTGTGCACTGCTGAGAACTGGAAGGTGTTCAGACTGCTGTGGCAGCGCAGCCCGTGTTTGAATCCAGATCTTAGCAGAACCCAATTAATTCACTTTTGCCTGCTATAGCTTATATTTTATTGTGCAGATCCTAACTTTGTGCTGACTGTTACAGATCCAACGCTTGCTGGAAGCGCAGGCTCGCCAGACGGGTTCCTCGGAGGCTGTGCAGCCGGAGAAGCCAGGGGACCTTGTCTCCATGGAAACACAGACCTCACCGCCATCACACAAGAGGAAAAGCGTGAGCGTTGCTGTGAGCACAGGTAACGCTACATTCTTTGAAAACAGACCAGCACCGCTTCTTCTGGACGTTTCTGCGGTTCGTTTGGCCATGGAGGAAATGTTCTGCAGGAATGCTGAAGCTCTGTAAACACGTACCTAGATGCAAAAAAACACCTGAGTTGTTGAGGTGTTATTTGCAAGTTTAGGCTGGAGTTACTTTTGTCTTTGATTACCATCACTGAAAGAATTATTTTTCCAATAGCTTTAGAAAGGTGTTCTATTTAAAGTGGTGTCTTGTTAAAGCATAACTCCGCATCTTTTTTGATTTAATACACTGTTTCAGAAAGTAATAGCTTTTATGCCATATATCGTTCCAATAAATATATTATTGATGTTGTTTGTAAATCATGCATGAAGAGGAGATTGTATTTGCTTTAATTTAGGCAAGTTATGCAGCTGTGTCTGTATAGCTGCATATTAACATATTGGTCCCTCTTAAATCCATGGAAATGTTGTGGTTAGTCTGGAGGAAACTTTGAAACAGGCTCAAGGTCAATACATTAAAATTACTTAATACAACCATTTTTTTTCATCAAGTATACTTTAAAAGAAATTAGGACTTGGATGGTGTTTTGGCAACTTTTAGCTAATTTAAACTGTAAATCACTTAAAATGGTGAAAGAAACAGGAATGGGAGAAAATTATTCCTCTAGCTATACAAAGCCAAAGGGTCTCAGAAGAAAGTAATGACTCTTCCTAAATAGTTAAATCTCTAATTTTGTCCTAGGTGCTAGTTTATTTTGGAATACAGCCTCAGAAAAACAAGGCAACTCCGTACCACGAGGGAAAAAAGAAGATGGAGAGATTTCTAAGGAAGACATAAGCATTTCAATTAATGCTGAACAAGATGCAAGTAATACAAGTATTGCTTCTTCCTTAAGAGTGGTTGACATGCCCAGCTTTGTAGAGAGTATTCACCTTGTGGAAGAAGGAGCTAATCAGAACACTCCCCAGTAAGTAACAGAAACACCCTGTGCTCACATCATGTGCTGAAATGTCTTATGTAAGTTATTACTTCTGTAATATTTTTTCCTTCAGGAGTTATAAATAGTCTGACCTCAGCTGTTGTGTTCTCTCCCTTCTTTATTTTTTAATTATGCTTCGAATTGTACAGCTCACCAAAACACAGCTGCCTTTAGAGTCTGCATTTATCAGGCATGCAGGTTTAGCTCGCGTACCTATCAGCAGCAGCTGATGGCAAAAGCCTCTAACTTGCAAAAGCATGCACTGTGCTGGCAGCTTTCCTTTCCTTACCTTAAATCCTGACTGGAAAAGGAGATGCTGCTATACTCACTTGTTTTCCTACAGTGGCTTTTCTTCGTTAGATTTCAGAAGCCTTCCAGTTCTGAGGGGCTTGGGATGAGGAGTTTATGATTATGTGGCTGTTCCCTGAATTTCTCTTTATTTTATGCCTGATTACTTCGTGTGCGGTGTGTGCAGATACTGACTTCACTGCTGTTAATTTAATTATTTTTAAGCTCAGTTTC
Source organism: Hirundo rustica (assembly GCF_015227805.2). Lineage (NCBI taxonomy): Eukaryota > Metazoa > Chordata > Aves > Passeriformes > Hirundinidae > Hirundo > Hirundo rustica. The sequence continues at coordinate 8,449,921 of NC_053458.1, forward strand.
TTTATAGTGCAGTGACTAATCTCAGACTAATTTGAGAAGTGGTTTTAAAAGTATTTTTAATTACCTATATGGATGCTACTTCTACGTAGGAATAGCTCAAGAATTTAGCACTTTAATGATCTAATATTGTCTAAGTATAAAAAGCCAAAGGAGGGGGAATACCTTTCCAATTAAATTAGATTTCTAAAATACTCATATTGGGGAAAATGGTGGTAATTAAGCTATAACCTAACTTTTCATAGTCCTGGATTAAAATACTGTCTGCAAACATATACTGCTACCCGAAATAACATGGATTCAGATCAATCTTATGAATGTTGTATTTTAGGACAGTGCCATCTTAAGGGTCTCTTCAACTTGGATTTGTAAACTGGTAAAATACCGGTAGATTATCTTATAGTGAGAATGTAGAGCATCACCCAGATTTCTTGGAGGAGGAGGAGAAAGGGAACATTTTTGGGAATGATGAATAATTGCTAGTGTAACAGTGGCTGATAACCTACATTGACTATCTGGTATGTCACGTGGTTTAAATCTTATCGCTTTCAACACAGGCAATTGATCAGTTGAGTTCTGAAATTCCCTTATCTTACACTTGTGTCCTCAGGAGGAACAGGAAGGGGGAGGAGGGTCGCTTGAGGATCTTCTTGGGATGATAGTAGTATTGATATGTCTGGTCCCCAAAGGTTTATGCAATTCACACACCAGCTGAGGGGGGTGCAGAGCATTGTGTTATAACTCATTCAGTGTTTACCCTTTTTAGCCTTTATCCCTCCTCCTTCACATCTCTTATTGAAAAATATTTCAACTTGGTGTTTGTTCTCAGTTTGTGATACTCAGTGTGCATGTGTGTACTTGTAAGTGTCTTTGAGAAGTTTTTAAACTGCCACAGGAATCACATGACAAGTTATGTACCTTGGTAAAAGCAGCTCTTTGAGTAAGTCATGTGTCAGAGCATACAGAAGACACTTGCTCCTAAAGGCTTATAAGTGAAATGCTGAAAACAGAAATTCCAAATCGTTAATACCTTTCCTTTCATCTGGTTTAAGTCACAGAGTGTCACTGAGTTTTAACTAGTCCAGAGATGCTATTGCCGCTTTCAAACAATCTTTTGAAAATCTAGTTGGGCTGTTGTAGTTGTACACTTGGAGGTCTATTTCCTCAGTCCTCAAATGATTTTTGAGAGGAAGTGACTGCGGAAAGGAGCAAAGCCTTGAGCAGCAGGCAAAACTAAAACCCATTATGTTTGCAGTACTCGATTGTTCTCCTCCTCTGATGTTCATGAAAAAATAAAGTACATACAGTGATAATGATGCTTTTGCTGCTTCAAGGAAGTATGTAGCTGTCTCGGTGTTCTCTTCCAGAACTGGAAACGTTTCCCAAGCACTTGTTCGTGATTCATCCTTGGAAGAAAGTGTCAGTGTGTCTTTACAGAATGAGCCATCGGAGGGAGCCAGGAGCCAGGTGGTGGTAACAAGTGAGCAGACCTCTGAGCCACCCTCCTCGCTGCAGCCCTCCGAGGAGCAGAAGCTTTACCAGGACTTACTGGTAACTCATGTACATTTTATATTCTGCACTGAATGCAAAAGTTAGAACAGCACCCTGCTGAAGTTATGATGTGGTATTGCCATGAGTGAGAGCTGCGTGTGGTTTTCAAATTCACATTGTGCTCTACAGAAGGCTCCAACTTTGTGGTTCTTCAATTTTTTTTTAAATTGTTTAAGTGGTTATTTTGTACTACTCTTTCATGCATACATGGAGTACTTTCTATTATCTAATAAATAATAATTCTTTTATTCAAGGACATCAGCTGATAACTTCCCAAATTAGTGGCCTTTAAAATAACACAGCATTTTACCTTCAAGTCCCTTAAAGGGTAGATATTTTAATCTTGAAGAATATCAGTATGTGATGTGTTTAAGAACAGACTCTTATAGAAAGCTTGGAGTGTAAGATATTTCAGTGTTTGACTATACTGCTGTGAGTTTGATTGCATCTGAACTGTATGTGAATTTTCCTTCTTTGTCAGAATAAGCTATAAATCCATCAAGTTGTATTTGAAGTTATGTAAGAATAAGTCAGGATTTTGGTACTTGACAGTCCCTGTATGTCATCCTGTTTTTTCCATGTGCTCCCTTTTTCTGTAGGGTCAGGTAAACCACCTCTTAAAGACCTCAGAAGAGCAAGATCACTTGCCTTTAAAATCAGGATTTGTTATTGATGACAGTCCTATGTATCAGGATATTGATGATACAGCAGAAGTGGCTTCAGAGACTGACACAGGAGGGGTGGACAAAGAGAGTGTCATTAGTGCCACACTCAAACAGCTGAGGAGTCTTGGAGTGACAGTGGACTCACCCGGCAGTGTGAAGGAAAATACACACAAAGTGGAGAATGCCAGGTAAAATGCTGCTGGTTTTGAGTAGTAATGTGTAGATCCAACTGAAAATGAATATTTGGCTCAATGAGTCAAGAGAAGAATGTTCACTACCACTGGGATTTGGGTGCACCTTGATCTACGTTTCCGGCAAAACTGAAGTGCTTGCTCATGCTATGGGCATTTCAGATAGGTTTGAGAGCTCTGTTAGCAAAACTCATATTATTTACGTATAACACAAGTAGCTCATGCTATTAGAGCACCTGGTGATTCTTAAGCATTGTACATGCAATTCCCTAGAATAACAAGGAAGCTATGGGCAATTCTTTGGTCTGTGTCCAAGTATTCCAGAGCAACTCTGGACTTGGGAGACTGAACATGAAGCAGCTGGGTATTTTGGCATTGCTTCTTAATCTTTGTCTTGCACTTTACCAGTACATGTGAAATTGTTATTGTGGCTAATCAAAACTGGTTCTGTCCTAGTTACTGGTTACCGTGGGTGCTGTGCCTTGAGCAGAGAAAGTGCTGGGGAGGGAAACAGCCTTGTTGAAACAGAGGAAGGAACAGAGAAGTAACTTCTGAAGGGAGGGCTTTTTGGCACAGGAATTTACTTGTGTAGCTGTGTAGGCATAGGCTGACTGCCTGGTACAGCTTCACTTTCATCCTTATTGTCTTCTTGATCCTAGTGTGTAGCTGTTATGTAAACAAAAAATCTAGCCACCTCCTAATTAATCTTCTCTTCAGCCATGTGTCAAAAGCTGTTTCCAGTCATACAGTTTCTAATGTCTTTTCTCTCCATTTTACTTGTATTTTATTGGCTGTTTTTTTGGAATTTCTGGACTGCCCTCCTGGCTGGAGTCTGTCGGTGTTCCTTTAATGTCAATAACATGCTAACATATGAACCCATGAGGGAAAACTGGAACTCTTGGTTTTTTTTTTTTTTTCTTCAAACTTGGGGAGTGGGGTGGAGTTCTTCCTTCTGCCACTTTCAAGACTGATAAACAATTCTGAGAAAAGGTCTACAGCTCAGTAGAGAAGGAAACAACAGTGCAGCTCCATAGCATAATAAGTGGTTGTTGTTGTTCTGAGCCAGTTTACTCTCCCTGGGCAAACTTCAGAATTTGTGCTCAGTGAAATAGGAAGCCTCTTAATTCTTAATGTGAGGAGCTTGGGTGTGTGAACCTAATATATGATGTGTGAACTAAATGCAGTGGTTTACAACTACTACTGGTGTACCAGAGTTTGTTATTTCATTCCTTAAACACAAGATAGATAGATAGATAGATACACAAGAAATTGCTGCAGCAGGCAACAGAACAAATGAACATTTCCCATTTGAGGATACTTCAAAAACTAGAACCTTGTAGGCTTCTGGAAACAGATGTTATGTCAGTTTCCGTAAAAATCCTGGAATTACCATGCATTGAGAAAGATGTTCTTGGTCTCAGTCATTGGGCTTGTATTTCTAGCTATAAAATTTCGGCTGAATGGTAGAATTCAGAGTTGTAGGATCAGACACACATAATGTCACATTCGCTGGTGAGAAAAGACCAAAAGCTCAAACCTGCTTTAAAACCAAAACCAGCTCTGTAACCTGCTAGAGATGGATGGTTCTTCATGTGAGGATACTGTGTATTTGAAGGAGAAGGGGAGATATCATCCATCCTCTGACACTGTTTGGATACTGGGGGGGTGAGTAACTAGTTTTCAGTATGTGCAGCTAACATGATCTCAGCCCTGATACAGAGCTGTGTTCAGAAGACAGAAATCAGTACAGTGAGCAAAATCGTGAAATTGATGCTTTTCCTGTAATGCTAAGGTAACTTCTTGATGTTCTATTTCAGCATCTTGGCGTGCATAAGTCCTGAAGCAGTGGTGCCTGGATTAAATTCCATGTCACTTGCCAATGTCAGCATGTGTCCCAACGTTGTTGATCTGAGCATGGAAGCAAATGCCATAGCACTGAAGTACCTCAGTGAAAATCAGTTATCCCGACTGTCTCTCAGTCGCTCAGGCCAAAATCCTCCCACAGATTTCTCCTTCCAAGACGTCTTGCAGACAAATGCGGACAAGAGCATGGTGGGTCTGAGTTTAATTTCACCCACCAATATGTCCTTTGCAACCAAGAAGTACATGAAGCGATATGGGCTGATACAGGGCAGCGACGGCAGTGAAGATGAAGAGGAGCTGCAGGCTCAAGATGACAATTTTGGCACTGTCAAAAGCAAAAGCATGCCAGACAAAAACTGTACCCCTGCATTGGACGGCTTCAGCCACCAGACTGAATTACCTGAAAGAATGGGTGGAAGGCTTCCCATTCACCTAAAAAATCCCAGCAGAGAGTTGACTGCTCATGCTTCTCCACCAGAGTTAAACAGCCCTGTGTTAAGAAATATTGCAAACGAAATTTTTCCTTCCAGAACAGATCAAGCAGATGAAAACTCACTTCAGTTCCTAAAGGATTTAAAATCAAAACCCAGGTTGTTACCTGGGAGGGTTGAATTCACTGAACAACCCATCAGGAAAGATGAAGGAGATTCTCAGGCCTTCCGCGGAAATCTACACGTTCCAACTCTTGAAACGTTAAACCAGTCAAACAGCATAAATTCTGTTGGCACCATTCTTGATGTGAAACAACTCAGGCAATTACCAAAGCTGTTCTGAACATCCCCTGAGATGGCTGCAATCACTGCTTCAAATCAGAGGGACCTCTCTGTAAAAGGCTACAGGAAACCACGAATTGAGCTGTCTTTGAAGAGGTCACTCTGTTGTAGCAATGTAAAGCTTGCAGAACTGAGTTTTCAGCCCAGCTCAGGGACAGCCACCTCAAAGTGCCTGGCTGAGGCAGTGCTGATTAGCATAGACATATGTGTGCACTTTTGTTTACAGTTAGGTGTGATTTTAAAGGATGTTGAATCAACCTGAGCCCAAGATGTATTTTTATATAATTTTAACAGTGGTGGTAACTTAAGTGTTTTTCTGTTGACTTTTTAACAACAGTCTTTTCCATGTTTGTGCCATCTGTGAGCCACTGATAATGTGTGTGGCAAAGCAGGGGTAACAGAGCTAAAGCACTAATTTCTTGAAGTTTGCTGAAATGGTTGGATTGCTGTGTGTGGGTTGTGTCTGTGGGGAAGAGAAGTATAACTTTGGCTTTACTTTGCATAAAATTATTTTGAATTCAGGCAAAATGGCACATGTAACTCTCTGTATCATGAAATCTTTGAAGGAAAGGAGGGAAAGCTGGCACTTTTAAAACTTGTAATTTTTTTTTCACCTCTGTTTTCTATTTATTTAAAATTACATACTGCTCATAAAGGTCAAAGGTTCCATTAAAAAATTAATTTTCACTTGTCCAATGCTGCCTTTATTTAAGACACATGTGGTGTCCCAGTCATTGTTAAAATGGTTGACCTGAAGTTCACTGGTTCACCTGCTACTGAACTCCTCTGGAATCTGATACTGGGTGGTGGGGTAATCAGAAATAATAATTTACATTGTTCTGAATTAATACATAAATATTCTGTCACCGAGCACTCCAGTCTAATAATGAAGCAGCTCCTTTCTGTAACCTTGTGATGAGAATGCTGCACAAGGTGAAGAATTTGGCTGGAAGTGGTGATTCATTCCCATTCCCACCATTCCTGGTAGGAGGACAGTGGAATGATGGTGGAGCCATGTGTTTTCTCACTGGCCTTTTGGTGCATCAGCATTCTCTCACAGGCATTGGAACAAACTTTGTTTTAGTGATGGCATTGTCTCAACAGCAGTTCAGCCGGCGGTGCTGACCTTGCCTTTCCTGTTCTGAGTGTTAAACCAGAGATTAAAACACACTGCACCGAAATCCTGGGCCTTTCCCAGTCAAATCCTAAGGACTGCAGTGTTAGTTCTTGGTATGTTTGAGTGGGCACTAATTGCTAATTAATTTATTACAGAATTGTGTTGAGATAAACCATGTGCTGTTTTGAAGCCAGCACAGAGAGAGGAAGGCAGCAGCTCCTTTTAAGCCAGAATTTCTCCTCTCACGCAGCCTCTTCCATCAACAAGGATATTTGCTTCCTTTCAGGAAAGGTGCTACTTTGCTGTGCTGAAAAATAAAACCTTTCTCAGTCCCTGAATCTCCCCTGGATCAGGCATAAGCTTATTATCTGCCAGCACATTTTCTGCTGAATCAGTCAAAAAATAGTTAATGTTTTTGAACATTCCAGTGAGATGAATGAGGCAATTCATACCTCTGAGCTATTGTTGCAGGGTTTTGTTCTTTGTTTCCTATTGTAAAAAGTCTGGAAACACAGGAAGATGACAGCTGTATTGGTTAATATTTTAAAGACTTTCTTCAAATGCTCAAGGGCTAGAAACAATTTGAAAACAAAAGCCAAACTACTTGCACACAACTCAGGACAAGGGTGTGGTGTTATAATAAGTTATGCAGAGCCATATAATCCTGGACAGCAACCTCTGAGCGAGCAAAATGTTAATCTACTGGACCAAAACAAAACAAAAAAAAAACACCCTTCCTTTTAAGCAACATTTTCCTTTCAACAGTGTGGTGCTGAGTAATTTCAAGATGTCTGGATTTTTTTCCCCTGAAGCATCTACTGGAATTTGTGGTAAATAAATACATATAAAGCCAGGTCTGGCTTTGTTAACTGAGCACAGAGGCCCAAGCTCTAGAGCTGGCCTGTTCAGGTGATGGCATGGGTGATGGGGAAACATCAAGGCTTTATTGATTTGGTTTTGGGGTTTTTGTTTTTTTCTTGTATTGTTTCTAGCTATTCTTTATTATTATTAAGGGAAGATATTTAAAGTGCTAGCTGAAAAGGTGCTGGGCCTGCTCGGAGCATCACTGACCGCTTTACTTTGAATCATTTTGGTGCTCCCCACCCAGCCTGAAGGGTTTGATCCCTCTTCGGTGAAGTAAAAACGCGTACCGGAGGTGGATAGAGCACTGCCCCGGCTCCCACCGCAGCGAGCACTGGCATGGCTGGGAATGGCCCCGCAGCAGCCCTCGGTGCTCAGAAGATGCTCGGCTTCCTAATCTCCCCCGCCCAGCCCCGGCTGTTCTATCTTTAACGCTTCCTGTTGGTGAGAGGAGCCGGCTCGAAAATGGTCGTGTTTCCTGGCGGGAGGCACGGCGGGCTCCCCGGCGCGTCGTGACCGTCCCTGCCCCGCCACCCCACGCACGCTGCCGGCATCGTGCGGGCTCCTGCCGCCCGGGACACGGCCCCGGCCCCGGCCGTGCCGCGGGGGGAGCGCCCGGGCCTTGTGGAAACCTCTCCCACGGCCGCGTCCAGAGCGGGAGGCTGAGGGGAAGGAGTGAAAGGAAGAATAACAGCTCCGGCATTTCCCCCTGCCAGCGGGCGCGCAGGTGGCGGGGAGACAATAGCGACCCCCGCACCCCGGCCCCGCCGCCGCCCCCCGCTCCGCAGCAGGTGCGGCCGGGCCCCGGGGGCCACCGCCTGGCCCGAGCCCCGCAGAGGGGACCGGGGGTGTCCCGGGAGGGGCTCGGCCCGGGCCCCTTCCCTCCCGCCCCACGCCGGGGGTGATTTCGTTGATTTTCGGGTTCCCGCTCGGGCCGATCCCCGAGCTGCCCAAACCCGCTCCCCGCTACTGCCTTCAGGCCCGCGCTACCCGTGGGTGCCCGGAGGAGCGGATCTGGGACCCTCCAGCGACTCCTGCCTTCCCCCTTTCCGTGCGGGGAGCCCCTGGCGTTTCGGGGAGGTTTTCACTAGCCCCGTCGCTTTGCGATCGCCGCGCAGGGCGCCGCGACCCCCGCAGCGGCCGCTCCCGTCCCCGCGGGCTGCCCCGGGGGCACGGCGGCTTTGGCCGGCCCGGGGATCCCCGTCCGCCCGGGCCCGGAGCTCGCCGCGGCCTGGCTGAGCCCCCTGCCCGACGGGGCGCGCAGCCGGGCCCGAGCTCCAGCCCCGCTGGCTGCTCCGCGCTGCTACGGAGCGAGCCAGGGCCCTTTTCTCCCTTCCCCGATCCCCTCTCCTCCAGGGTTCACCGCTCACATCCCGAATTTCTCGAGGGCGAGCTGTGGCTGCTCGGTACCCGCTCCGCTCACAGCCCCCAGCATCCCCCCAGCTAGGCAGGGATGCTCGGCCTCCTCCCACCCCAGAACGGGAGACGAGACAGGGAGCTCGCCCTGATTCAGCCCTTCAGCAAAAATACACAGTGTGGGGAGAGAAAGGCTGGGGATGGGGCCGATTTTCTCCAAAACGTCTCCTTTCGATGTGCTTTATTTACCTCCTCTTGTCCCAAAGCAGCCCACACCCCTTCCCCCTCTCTCAACATCTCCAACAATTTATTTTGGCTCATTAAATTTAATTAAGAACTGAGTAGGTGTTCCATATTTAATAATAATAATAAAAAAAGAGAGGGAAAAAAAAAAACAAAAACACACAAACCACACCAAAACAGGGGCATAATAACCTCCAAGAGGACTAAAATAAAGAATCCCTATTCAGATGCGGGCAGCCACAGTGCAATTTTTTATTACCTTTTTTTTTTTTTTTTTTTTTTTTTTTTTGCCATGTCTTTTTAAGAGCATCTAAGCACACACACATAAAAAGCTAGAAGGCATGCATTCCGGAGTTATTCCTATGCATATCCCTGCAATAATTTTCCGCTTTCCTTCGATAAAATTGCCAAATAATAATGAATCATTTCATAAATAATGGGTTTAGAAGCTTATCAGGGCAGGCGGGCCACTGCTGGGGTTTTATCTCTCTCGGCCACATTGCAGTAGTGTTCCGCTCTCCATACTAAATAGGAAACTGGACGTGATGTGGAATTAGAGCCTACCCAGCTGAAGCCACCCAACACTTACTACAAATATAGCCGCGATGCGTAGGCCACAAAATGGCTCCACTCACTTTTCCCAATGAAAAGCAAATGGTGAGTAAAGAGGAATCGGCTCTGCAGAAGTCCGGGCGCTGGGGACGGAGAGATGTGGTTTTGGGGGGCTCCGGAGGACAGCGAGTGAGCTTTGGGGGGCTTCTGCCCCACAGGAGAGACAGGGGGGAGAAAAAAAAAAAAAAAAAAAGCCAAAAACACAAAACCTTTTCCGCGGTTGGGTTTTAATCTTTTTTTATTCTTTGATGCGGGGTCGGTGAGGAGGAGAATACACTTTCCCCTTTGAAATTGTGGGGTGCGGCAGCGAGGCGGCGGCTGGGACGGGCTGTGGGGCGCCGGGGGCGAAGCGCCCACCGGGCCCGGCACCCCCAGCCTCTCCCGGGGGACAAACAGCGGGACACGGCCCGGCCGACAGCCAGAAGCTGAGCGCTTCTCCCCGAGAGGGGGGGTCCCCGAAATCCCGCTCCTTCCCTCCCCTTCGCTTTGGGGCGATTTCCCTACGAAGGGCCGGCGGGAGAGGTGCGCTTTTGGGTTGGAAATTTCCTACCGATCGGCTGCTGGAAAACAAAAGGATTTTGCGGAGAAGAAACCAGCGGGCGGGGATTTAATGCCCCCCCTCCATTTTTTTCTAAACGAAACCACCCCAATTTCAGGCAAAATTCTGCTGATATCTTTGCGGTTTTGCGTATTTCGTTTTTTAACGAATGCGGGAAGAGACGCCATCGGGATTATTTTTTTTTTTAGGAAGGGGAAAACCTAATTTTTCGTGATTTCGTTGGCGGGGTGAACCGGCCTCACCTTCCTGTCGCTGGGCGGCGGGGAACGGGCTCACCCCGCTGCCGGCCCGGTGCCGGTGGTCGCGGCTCCTCGGCCGGGAGCGCGGCCGGTACCCGACTCCTTGAGGAATTTAATTTGCCCCTTTAGGAATTAAATTTTCCAGCCGGACGTGGGAGAAACGCCGCCGCCGTCGCCGCTTCGTGCGAGCCCATCGGGAGAAAAACAACCCCGTGTCCGGCCCCGTCTGTGATTTCCTCCCGGGAAGACCGGGCTTGCAATGTGTCCAAAAAACCGCCCAATTCGCCCCAAATATAGGGCGCGCTTTTTTTTTTTTTTTTTTCACGCCTTTTTTTCCCCCTGTTTATTGTTTTCTTAATTTTTTTTTTCCACGCCAGGCCATGGCTGTCGCTCGTTGTGGCCCCGTGTGCGAGGCGGCGGCTCCCGGCGGCGGGGGGGGACCCGGGGGTGGCCGCTGTCCCCTATCACAGGGGCCTCCCCGGGGTGCTGTCCCCTCCTTCCCTCTCCCCTGCACCTTTCTCCCTCCACTGATCTCTGGCAATCCGGACCCACGAGATCCACCCTCTGCCTTTTTTTTTTTTTTTTTCCTCCCCCCCTTCTCTTCCTCCCAGGATTTAGCAGTTTTATCCCGATGCGGGTGTCCTTCCTCTCTGTAAAGTCGTAAGTACCTTGAGGTGGGAGGAGTAAATTCAGCCTGACACTGAGAGCGCTTTTGTTGAAACAGGAGAGACTTGCGGTGTCCCTACTTAAATATGACACATGTGAGTAATCTCTTCCTATACAATATCGGAATAGGCAATTAGATCTTTCTTTCTAAAGGGCTGGAGGGAACGGGGCCGAAGGGAAGGCAGAGAACTCGTGCTTTAGGTTGAGTGGTTGCAATTTTTTTGGTGTTATTTTCCAGCGAGATAGTGAGATACGGCCAAAAAAATTGGGTGGTGTATTTTTTTTGTTTGTTTGATCGTTTTTTTCTCTCGAATCAGCCTATCAGAAACGAAATAAAAAATTACCCGAGGCAAAAGAGCGAGAAGGATGGGTGGCAGCTCTCTGCTCCATGAAGCTCTTTATTTATATGGAAAAGAATAACCAATCAACCAAAAAATAAACCCTCCAAAAACGAATGAGGGTATATGTGGGAAGTAAAGCATGGAAATAATCGTGATATCGCTGTCTGCCCTCGGCGCGAGGTGCCCTGTCGCGACAGCATTTGTTCTGTGGGAGAAGGGGGACAATGCTGTGTGCTGCCGCGGCCGGGCCCCTTCCTCCTTCCTGCGGTGGCGAATGCGCGGGGGGATTGACTCCGTTAGGGGCCGGTTTAACCCCCTCTCCCCCAAAAAGTGGTTTCAGGTATATTTCGATAGCTTATAAATAACAATACAAAATCATCACGGGAGGAGAAGGGGCCGCCCGTGAGGCTAAGGCCGCTACAGGCAGGCCGGGCCGCGGCTGGGCTGGCCCCGCAGGGTAGCAAACACCGCCAAAAAGGGGAGAAACGCCCCTAAAAAAAGCGGGGATGTGTGCTGAGGCTCGGCCTCACGGTTTCACCCGCACCCTCGGCGGCGCTGCGGGTGCTGCCCGGCCCCCTCGCCGCTCGGCCGCCCCCGCGGTGCCGCTGTGAATCCCCGCGGGGCTCCGGGAGCGCGGCGGGGGCTCCGGCCCGGCCCGTCCCCGTCGTGCGGGACCGGGAGCGTCAAAGCGCCGCTCCGCCGGGCTCCGTGACGTCACGGCAGGGCCGGGGCGCCCCGTGACGTCACGGCACCGCACGGCTCGGCGGGGTGGACCCGCAGAACCACCTCCCCCCCCCACCCTCGGTCCCGCCAGCAAGCCCTAAATTATCCGGGGTGATCAGCAACTCCCCCGTTTCTCACCGACGAGGTCTAAGCCCCGAAGAGGCTCCCCCCGCCCGTCGGGGCGGTGCCCGCGGAGGGGTGAAGCCCCGCCGCGGTCCCTATGCGGGGCCGGCCCTGAGCGCTGCCTCTCTCCGCAGGACGATGGACAGGCCGCCCGCCCCGCCGCCCCCCAGTGACCCCCGCGATGCCCGCCCCGCCCGGCGGCACGACTCGGAAGCGGAGACCACGAGCGAGCCGGAGAGCAGCCGCGGGGGCATGGAGGCGCCGGCGGACCCCCAGCTGCTGCTCAACGGGGCGGCCAAGGAGGCGGGCCGGCCCTCCCCCGGGCCCCCCGCCGCCCCTGTGCCCGTCATCGAGCTGGTGCGCCGGGGGGGCTCCCTGGACATAAAAAGCCGTGAGGCGGCGGGGGAAGCGATGCAGAGAGCGCCGGGAGCCGAGCCGTGCCGCGCCGCCGAGGCCGCCTGCGAGGCCCGCATGGTGCAGCTGAGCCCCCCCGCGCTCCCGCTGCAGCCCCCCGGCAGGGCCATGCTCTACAACCTGGGCCAGCCGCTGGCCACCATCAACAGGTCCGTGTCTCCTCTGCCCCGTCCCGTCCCGGAGCAGATCCCGCAGGGGTGTCCCGCGCGGTGGAGGGAGGCGCTGGGAGGAGATGCGGGGGCAGAAGCAGCAGCATCCCTTTCCTCTGCGCCGGGCTCGTCGCTTAAATCCTTACGGGTTTGCAAGCAACTTTGCAAAGAGAGAAAGGGAAAAGGGGGGGCCGGGGGGAGGGAAAAAAAAAAAAAAAAGACCTAAAAATTCGTTCCTCGAAGGAAAAATATTAGCGGTGGTAAAGTCCTTGGCAGAGCGAAGGGGTCCGTCGATAAACGGACGAGAACCGGTTTAGCTCTTCCGAGCTCCCCGGGCTCTCGCTGCTCTCCGACGAGTCCCCCAAATTAGCGAAAGGCGCAGAGGAGGCTCTGGCAGGGGCTGAGCCCGCCCGGGGGCTGCGCGGGGACGGGTCCCCGCCTCGCCTTCCGGCCCCGGCCCGGGGGGATGCGCTCCGCCTGCGAGGGAGCACAGAGTCGCGGGAATGGGGGATTTTGCCCCAAGTCACAAGCCTGGGCGCCCCACACCGCAAACATCCCCCTGTCCACGCAGGGCTGGCGTCTCTTGCTGCGTGTCCCCGGCCGGTAGCGTGTGGTGTCACCGCACGACCCCGGCATGGGCTTCGTGAGCCGTGAGCTCGCTCCGAGGTCACGGAGCAGCACCTCTTCCCGCCGGCCCCGGGTGCAGCCCCCTCACCGCCCGGGCCGGGGGAACGTCGGTGTGTCCTCACGGCCCGTCTGCCTTTCTTTGCAGCGGGTTTTTCGGCGAACCGGACTCCTTCTCCATGTACGGCAGCAACCGGGTGAAGCGGAGACCCTCTCCGTACGAGATGGAGATCACCGACGGTGAGAGAATTTCGCCCCCGCGCCGCCTTTTGGGAGGGTGTCTGCGTCTGCAGAGAGGGGCAAGTTCCTGCACGATGCCACACGCTGGGACTAAACCCCCAAAAAGTAAAAGGACTAACCCCCCCCAAACCGTAAAACGCGAGTAGGATGCCCAGGAAGTCAGGGTGGCTCTCCGGTAAGCGGAGCCCACAGCGGTCCCCAGCAGCGTGCTCGGTGAGTTTGCCTTCACCCAGCACCCAGCGATGCAGTTCAGCCTGTGGCTAATTACATCCCTATTCTGCAAATTGCTTAGAGATTAAATCCAAAAGAAGACAATAAACGTAAGTCTTTGTTGAAGTGCAGATCAGGGCCATTGCAGTGAGATGCTGAGTCCTTAAACCCTTCCAGCCAGGAGGCGATCGCGCTGCGGACCACAGCCTCGGGCAGAGAGGATAACCTGCCTCTAACCCGCCTGGAGGCAAAGAGCTCACCCTGTGCTGAGGGTTAGCGGGGCGGTGGGACCGTGGCCGGTCCCTTAATTCCGTGTACATCCACACACTGTTCCTGTCTGCCGTGGAGAAATAACCCGTGGCAGAGCAGGGGAGGAGATGTGGAAGGGGGAATCCTGCTGCTCGAGCAGAGATCCCGGGAGCGGGCATCGCTGTTGGAGCCGCGGGATGATTTCGGAGAACGGAAGGCAGGGAGAGGGTAGGGCAGGATCCCTGGCAGCAGGCTTGGGGCGTGGGAAGCAGAGTGCAGGGGGATATTTGCCCACGGGATGCTGCCCACGCAAAAAGAGACACTCACAAGGACAATTTGCCCGTGGAAGGCCGGCCTGTTTATCTCTGAAGTTAACAGCCCACACACATGAGATTCACTGAGACGTGTTTTCTTTTCAGCAGTAGTAAACACTGTATCCCAATTGCTGGACAATTATTTTTCCTCCTTTCCAGCTAGCTGTCCCTTTCCTTCTACCCGGCTAATCTAAGATCAAATCATAACCTGCTTCAGTGTAAAATAATGCATCCCAAAATGACAGGCTCAGGGAATTATCTGCGTTAATCAGTCCTTCTCTCCCCACTCTGCCCTCCCGGTCCTTTCAGACTGCAAGCCCCGTGGGACAGGGGATGGCACAGCCCCGGCACAAGAAGGGCTTTTTGTCTGGGTTTTGATTCCGAGGCTTAGCGGTCACGGGGAAAAGTCCATCAAATCTCGGTGTCTGACTAAAGCTTTGCACTTGCTATTAAATGAGGCATTAAGGATTACAGAAATATTTGACTGTAACCAAGTTTTTGGACATGTGGTTTGATGCAGGTGTACAAATTGGGCCCGATCCTGCAGGTTCTGGTTCACATGAATTTCCAAGATCGGACTCAAAAATTTTTTGGGGGAAAAAGAGTATTCAGATTATGTTGTCTAAACAGGAAAGAATTTGTAGGGATGTGCATCCCATGCTGAGGCATCTGTGTGATCTGAGGGACTTTGCTTATTTTTCTGATGGGCACCTGCTGGGTGACATCCACAGCACACAGGAGCATCCCTCTTATGTGTCCTCAGCCCTTGGGGGCTGCAGAAGGGCACAAAAGTCTCGCCAAACACTTTGTGTTCATGGGGTTTTTTCTGCAAGAGAATAAGTGGTGGGATTTTTGCAAGTAGTTCTTCATTTATTTTTATGGAAATCTTGTTCCATTTAGTATCTTCTTTAAAAATAGCCAGAAGTGAAGATAAAAATGTAAAAAAGTATCTCTAAGAAAGTGTATTCTGGAACTTTGGAAGATCACATTTTTATTACTTTCCCTCATTTTTCTAATTACAATTTTAAAAAGCATTGGTCAGTCCATTAGAACAAAATCCAGGCAAAATTTCTCATCCAATTGCCTGAATTAATTATGAGGCAAGTTTTTTTATGAGAAATAGATTTTCTATTATAACACAGCTATGGGGCATTTTAATTTTCTCCACTGCTTGACATGTTTTGGCCAAAGCTTGATCTCTTTCTAAAAGATATGTTTAATTCAGTTGGTGCAGAATTTCATTGGTGTCAGAATTTGTTTAATATACTGAAGCTTGATTTGAGTACCCCTGGATAAAAATGAACAGGTTTTTGAGTGTTTTATTTCTGATTTCTGACGGATTTATGAATAGATGCCTTTTAGTCATCAGCTTTCAGTGAACAGAGACCCATGTTTGAAGACTGAAAGTCTCTTGAAGTATTTTTTTTAAAATAACATCCAAGATGGGGTTATTTCTCATACCCTTATGGGAGTAAATAGCTTTTAAGCTCCATCTCTCTCTGGATTCAAGATCAATTGCTTTGTCTTGTTTGGAAAGAGCAGTAAAGTGTTAAAAATGTCATATTATTTTAGTAGGATGCAGCACATTCTTCACTGCTTAATTAGCAGTGCTGCTGAGGTCCCTTTGGACCCTGTCACCTTCCCCACAATCCTGTGGCATAGCAGGCACATCAGGGACAAGAAACCTTCCCTTTGCATGAGCTCTTGCACGTTAATTCACACAAAGGGCATTAGGTGCAGTTTGAGGGTGAATATTGCCTTTATTAAAGCATCACACTGGAATATTAGAGGTCGGAGAAGTGCTTGTCATTTCTACATCCCCCAGCTTCTCCCAGGGGCTGTTTTCGATTTTAGGGGACTCCCAGCTCTGAGCACACTGTGTGGAGGAGTAGGCTGTGTGCTCACACACTGGAGAAGCTGGCAGCTTTAATCTGGCTGCTTGGGAGTGTGTCCCCATGCAAACTCTGCAGTGCAGGGTGCTCTGTGTGGTGTGCTGGATTCGAGGGACTCCGCTTCCCCTGAAGGGAGGAAAGCCTGATGGTATCTGATCAGCTGGAGCAATGGATTCCACTTCTCCTGTTGTGCAAGGTGGGATTTGCTGAGGTACAGCCTGGCTAGGATACTTATAAAAAGTCACACCTGTTTGACTCCTGAGGCAAAGGCAGCCAAGAGTTTTGCTAGAAAAGAATAAAGGTGTTTAAATGTGCCCTGGGGTGCAGGTTCCGCTGGGTAATGTCAGAACTATGGCTTAAACTGCTCACCAAGGCCAGGGACTGGTTCCCACCAGGAGGGAGAAGTTAGGCAGGTATCTCAGAGTGGGGAATACAGGGCAGAGATGGGGGGAAAGGGAATTCCACTGTCCTTTGGGGTAAATCTCACCAGTGTGTTACCTGCAAGCCTTTGCTTCCCCCTGTGTGATGATTTTCACTGTATGTGATGCTTCCTATCCCATGGGAATTTCTGCCCTGGTCATTCTTCCAGATTTTCATGAGATTGATGTGACCTTCCATTGTTGATGCCTCCTGGAGGAGACGATGGGAAGGATGTAATAATAAAAGCATCTTAGGGTAGTGTTCCCTCATGTGAGCTGGTTTCCGTGGACCCAAGGACCTGCAATCCTGACTCACAGCACCGCTGCTCCTGGAGAACAGTACTGTTCAGTAGATGTGCTTTGCTCTCTTGTAGCACAGAGACAGAGCTTTTCTCATGTCCACCAGGAATTGCCCTGATGTGCTGAAAGGAGAATTGGTGTGTTTTGTGCCTTCATCCTGTGCAGCATCCCCTCTCAGAAACACGGTTGTAAAATTTCAAGGTGTAATTGGAGGTCACGTAATTAGGTGCAATGGTCACCTCTAGCAATTTGGAATCCCTTCTCCAATTAGTGTCAGAGGGAGTTTTTGCCCCGTGGCAGTGATGAGGAGAGAGCAGGCAGCCCTCAGGTCAGCTGTGGAACTGTTCCCTCCTCACCTGTGATCACCCTTCCAGCAGGACACTGCCTTCACTCTGTGGGTCAGTGTGGTCACTTCCTACCTGTCCTCACTGCTATGGGACAAATCCCACCACCCTGTTTCATTCGGAGGGCTGGTGGTCTCTCTCAGCAGGGAAGAACTCTGGATCTTGGAATTGTTAAAGCCTCTGCTCAAGCTAATTTCCTCCTGTCCCCATGGTGTGTCCTTTAGAAAATTTTTGGGATAGAAAATAAAGCCATCTGATGGGATAAACTTTTAATAAGAGCATTGTTACCAAGTTACCCTTGTTGATGAGTTGTGATACCCTATAATTATAGCAGCCTTCTGCACACATATCATGGCCTAAGCCTTCTTCCATGGGGAGGTAAATTTAGATATCTGAGGAGACATCCAAAGAGATGCAGCTCCATTTTCCCCTTCCACTGGACTGATCAGAAGTTACGGCTCTCTCAGCTCGCGGGGTCAGCTTCCACTTAGCTGGAAACTCTGGTTCCACTGCCTTGCTGAATAAACCTCACTAAAATTAGCCAGTGAGTTAATCTGCAAAGCGCTGACCTACTCAGCAAAGTAACGCCTGGCCTGTTAAGCCCGGCCCCTAATTCTTCGTGGTTGGAATTGCAGGTCCCCACACGAAAGTGGTTCGCCGCATTTTCACCAACAGCCGGGAGAGATGGAGACAGCAGAACGTCAACGGGGCCTTCGCAGAGCTGCGCAAGCTCATCCCCACCCACCCGCCCGACAAAAAACTCAGCAAGAACGAGATCTTGCGCCTGGCTATGAAGTACATCAACTTCCTGGCCAAGCTGCTCAACGACCAGGAGGAAGAAGGAAACCAAAGGGGCAAAGCGAACAAAGACTCGGGGATAGTCCAGGAAGACCTCCTGCAGGACATGTTGTCTCCCAACTCTAGCTGTGGAAGCTCCCTGGACGGAGCGGCGAGCCCGGACAGCTTCACGGAAGAGCACGAGGCGCTGGATTCGAAGCACGCGCGGGGCCTGCACCACGCCATCCTCCCCGTAGAAGGCAACGCGCAGCGGTGATGACCCTCACGCTGCTCCCGAAGCGCCGCGGGGGAGAGGCCAGGCCTGGCCCTGCAGTTGCTGGAACTTGTGCTTGTGGGATTTGGGACTCTGCCTTTCCCTGGGAGCTTGGGCTGCCCGCTATCCCCAGCCCTGGGCGCAGCGGCCGGCGCGTCGGCTGAGGACAGGACCGACCCAGGTGGACGTTCGGGGTTTAGGTACGCGACCGTACAAAGAAGAAAAGCGTTGAAGTCATCTTCGTTGTACAGAACTGCTCGGGATGGGACTCTGAGGAGGGGAAGGAGGTGTGGCCGGCGCCTCTCCAGCGTTTAGAGGGTTTTCAGACCGCTTGGTGACTGTCTCTTTTCAAACAGTCCCCTGGGTGAGGCGTGGAGCTCCTCTTTCACTGCCCACGGTGGCCACCGGCGCTTTCCAGCTCCGGGTGGTGCTGGAAACGACTGCATCACCACCAGTGCTGCAGCACTTCTCCAGCCTGTGGCACATCCAGCTGGTCTGAGCAGGAGCTTGGCCACATATTCCTGTTGTCAGAGAGCTTTTGACTGTATCTTTTTAAAGAGGTGAAAAAATACCCTCAGCAAAAACCATTAAAATGATTTAGACTATTTCTTTTTCTCTCCTTTTTTCCTTTTCTTCTTCTTCTTTTTTTTTTTTTTCCTTTCCCTTTCTTCCTTTCTCTTCTACCTATTTTTGGGTTGTTTGGGCTTGTTGTATTTATGACATGGGATTATTTCTGTTTAACACTGTCATGCAGTATCCACTGAATGAAAAGGTACATAGGTGTTTTCTGCCACCCTCCCAGTCCCTTGATCCTTCTGCTGGTAACACTCAGCAGGAGAATTTCAAGCCTGCTGTGGTCTCTTAGAGTTTTTCCCATGGTTTCTGTGAGGCCAGAGCTTCTCTCAAGAAAAATGAATTTCAGAGTTGGTAAGGGAAGAAAATATTTGCTAGTGAAGTAGCTCTTTGGACTGGGGGATTTTTAAACTCTAAAAAGCAAAAAAAAAAAAAAAAAGGGCAAAAGGAGTCAATGATGTATCAACAGTGTGCGTGTACATAGGGTTATAAAAAGGTTTTTTGATGGTATGCTTTGAATTTTTTTGTTTTATTGTGTGGAAATGGTGGTTCAGCTGTGCCAATGCCCACAGTGTGGACGATAGTGCTGGATTTATTCTGCTGTTAGGAAGGTCCTCACCTGTCAAGGCTGGTGGGAGTCCACAGCCTCTCTGAATCTTGTGGGGAAGCAGTAAAAACAGTGGTGGGATTAGCCACCATTCCTCAGTGCTCAAATTGCTGCAAACCTGAGCTCTGTGTCTGAGCTGATCCTCTGATCCTGCTGCCCCCCAGGAGGACTTTTGGGAAATGGGAGGGCAGGGGAGCAGGAGGCTGCTGCTGTGGTGGCTGGGAGCTGAGAACCACGCTGTGCCATCACTGCTGCATCAGGCCCACCTCCCACCACCCCATCTCCTGAGGCCTGGTGGAGAATTGCCCCAAACCCATCCTCTCCCTCTGCAGAGATGTCAAGGCACAGAAATCTCTACCATGATACAGTAGGAAAAAAAACAAACAAAAAAACAAACCCCCACACAAACATCCTTTGGAAGGAAATAAATCTTTCTGAGTGGGGACATCTTCCACCACACTCGTGCCTTCCCAGGGATGCTGAGGTACAAGAGAACACAGAGAATTTGAGTGGGTGTCTTCAAGCCCGTCCAGGCTTAATTCAGAGCCCTGTCATTTCCATCCCTGCCTGGTTTTGATGCCTCTTTGTAAATAATAGGGGGGAGTCTGGCATGTGGCTTGGCATGCATCCTGGCCCATGCAAGGATTTCCAGCATAGCCCCCAAATTTTTGGAAAGCACCCATCTCCTCCATCTTTTATTGAGGAAAAGGAGGAAAGTTCTTGGTTCTGGATTGCCTGAGCACAGAGGTTTTTACTGGAGGGGGTTACCTGCAGGGCTGGGCCAGGGAAGGTGCTGGCAGGTGAGGAAGCGATGCTTAGGAAGAGGTTTGGTCTGGTACTGGTGCCAGGGGTAGGAGAGGCAAGCAGGGGGCTGCCAGGGAGCCCTCGGGGGGTTAGAGGGGAGCTGTCACACAGGTAAAGCCGTTCCTGGTTCCCAAATAGCCCTGGGCGGGGTATGTGGGGGTGTTACACCCTTGTTATTAAACTGTCGAAAGGAAAAAAAAAAAAAAAAAAAATATCACCGATCCTCAGAAACCCCTCGTTCCACAGAAATCCCTCATTCCACAGAAATCCATCACTTCTTGTTCGCATCTCCCCGGTAGCTGAACAGTTGGGAAAATGGTACAACCTTGTCAGCACCCCCAAACGCCCGCAGGCTCTCGCGCTCCTGCGGGGAGTGCCAGGTCCCCCGGGGTTTGTACAGTCGTACTTTAATTGTGATTTGAATGGTACATTTCCTCTGCCCACCTCTCCCCCTGCCTGCTTCATCTCTCGCTGTGTGGAGCATCACCCCCATTCCTGTTGGAAACAGCGCTCTGGGGCAGTGTCGTACCGTGTGAGTGAATTCCTGCCTTACGAATTTTGGTTTTTTCAGCCCCGTCCCTTTCTCTGCCACCCTCCCCTTGGATTTCTGCATTTTTTCTGCAGAAAATGAAGTAACCAGACCTGGTACCCTGAGTGTCAACTCACTGTGGATGTGCTACTTAGAAAACACATTTGTTGTAATGTGTGTGTATATATAAATATATATATATAATGACTATATCAAGAATATTTCTAAATAAAGTTTTACAAAGCAGCCTCCGCTTGCTGTCTGCCTCTCTCCCACCTCACCACTTGAACCCATCACTAGTTTGGCATTTCATCCCTGAGCGTTGCGGGGTGAAGATGCCCATTCCCAGACAGCCAAAGCCATAAACGGGCAGCAAAAAAAAACGTTGCAAAAGGATCTGGTAATTTTTTTTTTTTTTTTTTTTCTCCTTGCTTGACTCACACCGTCCAGCCTGGGCTGGAGGAAGAGCGCTCGGGGCCGGCAGGAAGGAAGGCGGGCGATGAAGCAATGCCCCGCCGCAGGCGAGCGTTACCAGCCACCCCCACCTCACCCCCAGCCTGGCGTTTGCAGGTCCCCCAAAGGCTCCAGTGGCCTTTTCCCTTCTTTTGGCGAGGCTGACTGTGCAAGGAAGAGGCTGCTGGGGGCCGAGCTACTTCCCTCTGCACCATGGCAGGCATTCGGCCATGATTTAACAGGCAGTGAGAGTAATTCCTCTTTCTTTAGAAAGAAATTATCACAGCCAAGTGCGTAAGTGCTTTTAAAAATATACAGCGCTAATTAGGGAGCGTTTGCAGCCTGAGTGGCCCATTGAAAATGTGTGTACTTTAAAAAAAAATCTATGTTATACATATATATATCATACATATATATATATTACACATATATATCTTATACACATCTATATTTTATATCCATATAAAACATAGATATGCACAGCACCACGCTGCTGATGGTGGCTGACACCACACCGAGCACGGAGCAGATGAACAGGAATGGAACCACAGGTATTTTCTTGTGTTTAATTTCTGTGAATTACAGAGCCGTTGCCCATTTAAACCCTTTAAAGCATCCTTTGCTTTTTTAAAGCCTCCCCACAAAAGCTTAGCTGCTAACACCTCCTCCCCAGCAGCCTGGGAGCCAACGCTTGCTTTTAAGGTTTCTAGGTGAAATTTCCCCCAGATGGAAGAGGGGACCTTTTCTCAGGCTCTGCCCTGGGGGTGCAGGGAGCCCTGTCCAGACAGAGCCCCCGAGGAGGGACATGGGGGTGTTCCCTCCACAGCCAAGCTGAGCAAAGCAATGGCAGCCAGAACTGGGCTGGTTTCATGCCAGGCACTGGGGCGAGGCTTGGGGCAGGTGGGGGCAGTGTGTGGCTGTCAGGTGTTTATCTGGAGCTGGGAGATCATGGCTGTACATCTGGTTTAACCCCTGTCTCCAATTCTGCTGCCAGCCCAGCAAGAGCTGATAGCTCAACCACCGGTTATCTCTGCCTCCCACCTCCCACCGCTCTCCCTCCCTCCTTCCATTGCCTGGACAATTTTCCTTTCACCTCCCCCTTCTACTTTTTCAAGTAAAATATCCTTGATGGCCACAAATGTTTTGCAACCAACAAAGGAAAAAAACATCCTTAAGGGAAAAACACCTGCAGGGCGAAGGCTTCAAACAACTCCGTGCACATTTATGGATTCTATAAGCTATGGAAAGGGCTGAGAGGCTTCCAAGTGCCACCTGCTCCTTGGTGGGATGGTCAGCGTGCGTCAGTCCTGATTGATCCCGGTGGTGGGGAGACCCTGGGTGCTGCTCTTCTGGGACAGGCTCCAGGGTTGTGTTCTCAGGCGGTGGCTTCATGTTGGCCATCCTGGAAGGAAGATAACATCTTTTTCTACTGAGCATCTGGACCTTGCTCCTGCTTGGGCCCCAAAACTCAAATGTCACAGAAGGTGGAAGACATTCACCTGCCTTTGTGTTCTCTTTTTAAAAGTAATTTTTGAAAGCCCTTCCCATTCTTGTCTCCCAATGGAAAATTTGATTAATTTCTCATCGAATGGCAATTTCTTTTTGCAGTCATGTTGTGTTGCAAAGGGTGATGTGCAATGCTCTGTGGATTCAAATATGTGGGGGAAAAAAAACCCAACCCAATCTGTTTTTTCCTCTGTTCATGCAGAACAGAAAAGAAAGTTGGGGAAAGCACCCTAAGGTTCTGGTTGCCACTGCACAGAAGGGGTTTGTGCAGCAGGAGGGAATTAGCCTGGGTGTCGTGGGTGGCATTGCCCTCAGCTGGGGCTCATCTCTCACTGGGGG
The DNA here is from genome assembly GCF_015227805.2 of Hirundo rustica. Classification (NCBI taxonomy): domain Eukaryota; kingdom Metazoa; phylum Chordata; class Aves; order Passeriformes; family Hirundinidae; genus Hirundo; species Hirundo rustica. The sequence goes on from NC_053458.1 coordinate 8,472,818, forward strand.
CACCACAAGGTGATGGGGGTTCTGTAGGGCAGGAAATTTTCTGGCAAACAGCAGTTTCTTCACAAAGTTGAAACATGCATGTAAAGGTGTTTTGTCCATCCCGTTTTGTAGTGTGTTCCAGGAACTCAGTGACATTCAGGCTTCCAGTGGCAGGAAATTTCCCTTACAAGCGCATGGATGACACTGGGGAGTGAGAACAGCAGGGACTTGGCACTTAGATAAAACTGAATTTAAAACCAGAGAGAAGGTGGGAAGATTGCATATATCCCAAACAATGAAACAAGAAACACAAAACCCCCAGATCACTCCAAATTTGGGCAGCTAGTATTTTCCAGCCTCATTATCTGTTTTTAATTACAGCCTTTCTGGCTGGCAAAGACATATTGAGGGCAGCCTGCACTGGCAGCCCTGCCTGGGAACACCGCCGAAGCCAGGAGCAAGGACCTGCTTCATTAAGGGCATTCCCACATAACTGAATCAAATATGCTCACGGAAACGACGGGACCCAAACATTCCCACCCCGGCAGCCGATGAGAAAGCTTCTCCTCTTCGCTGTGACAGGCGAGGTGACAACAGGAGGGAGTAATTTATGGCTCTCTGGGACTGCTCGGTCTGCTCTTCATGCCGGGGCTCATCCCTGACATTCCCAGCGCCACACAAAGGCTGCAGCCGGCCAGTGGTGCCCAGGGGACGCTGCGCTGTCACACACAGCAAGGAGATGAGCAGCGAGCAGGATCCTCCCTCCTCTCAGTCCTGTTTTTTCTCTCTGGCCCTCCTGCCTCTCCTTTCACCTTATTTCTCACTCCCCGCCTTTAATATTCCTTAATTTCCATGCCAAAACCGGGATTGGAGAGCAGGGCTAGGTGAGGTGGGAGAAAATGAGGATGCTTTGAGACCCCAGAGGCCACAGCGAGGACCTGCACCACTGATGGGGATGCAGGAAACCTCCTGGGGATGGGTCCAAGAGGCACTCTCAAACTTGCCCCCCCGGTAAACATTCCTTTTCCCCTGCTCTTGGAGCTATTCTCAGCCGCCCCAGTGACCTTTCCGGGGAACAATTTACTATTGTGTTTTGGTGAAGCCCAGCCTCTATTTTTACACTCTGTTTTGCTGATGCGGGCACAGGGAGCGAGACGGGAATCCAGCAGGAAATGGGAGGGAGCGTCTGGAGCACGGTTAAAACTGCCCCGGCGCTTTGATGTGCCCTGGCCGAGCCTGACCGGCAGCACGTGGTGGGGCAGGGGCTCCTCTCCCTGCCCATCCCTCTGGTAAATCCCACTCGGCACCAGCTTCATCCAGCCGTGCCAGGGCGGTGATGGGTCCTGCAGCAAAGGGCTTTTGGCAAAGGGGCCGGTGAAGCCGCAGTGGTACCGTGCTCCTCAGTGCAGGCGCCTCAAAATGAAAGGCAGCTTTCTGCTGACGTTGTGTCGCTCAAGGAATGCTGGAAAGAAGGGAAGGAGATGGCTTGTTGACTGGGCTAGGAGAGGTTTGAGGACATGCCCAAGCTGCTGTCCAGGAAAGGCAAGGCAGAGCATCCTGGCTTGCATCATGTGCAATAAGCAGGCTGGAGGTGGCAGGTCTTTGTGTGAGAGGCTGTCAAGCCGTGGTCCTTCCTGATGTGGGACCTGGAGCTGGGCTTGTCGGGAGTGAATGGCTCCAAAAACGTCAAGCATCACACCTAGAGTGCCTGCACACCCTGTTCACCCTGTGTTTGTGGCAAGGAACAACAAGAGTCCCACTCCAGATGTCTGTCTGGGAAGATGGCCAAAGCGCTGGGAAGGGAGGGAGTGTGTCCAGCCCTGCAGCTGTTCTGCTTCCACCACTGTCAGCACCTGCAGCAGAGCCCTTGAGGCAGGAACAGGAACCTGCTGCCCAGAGCCCACAGAAAGCAGAGGTAAAGTAATCCTGCATGTCTGAAGGGCCCAGCTGTGGTCTCACCTACTGTCCATCCAAGGATGCTGGGGGGATTGGGAGCAAGGGAATGCTTTACAGCAGTTGTCACATTTCCACAGTGCTTTGCTTGCTGTGATATATCCCTTCACACCCTGCTGCAGTTGAAACAAAACACATCAACACCATCCTACTCGTGTCTTGCAACCATCCAGCATCGCAGCACCGCTCTGAGCATCCACTCTGCTCCATCCCCAAGAATGGCATTGAAATAGGAGCTGGAGGCTGGCAGGGGTGTCCTGGATGGAGTCAGCAGTGTGCCCCTGTGGCTGCTCCGGGTGGGGAAGGCTCTGTGCTTGCCAAGGGTGCAGCTGGTGAGCTGGTGCCCTGTGCATGGCTGGGACAGGGAGCTGGCAAGGAACAAGCCTGGATGAGGCTCCAGTGCGGGACATCCCTGGAGGTGAGTTGGCAGTGACACATGGGCACAGCCTGCGTGACAAGGAGTCACACACACACTCCACAAACACCTGTCCATGCACAGGACAGGACAGGTGAGCGTGCGCTGACTTCTCACAAATGCACAGCCCATGTGCTCTTGCACTGTAGTGGTGCACAAACACAAACACTCCTTTTTGCACATCCCATTCCTGTGGAGACAGTCCTAAATGCACGTTTGGATGGGTGTGGACATGCAGTCCTGCATGCGTTTTCAAGCCTCCCAAGCCCACGACACGCTCACACACGTCCCCCCTTGCACGCTGCCCTGCTTGTTGTCCCCACCAGACAAAACTCCAGGGTGGTTTTGCTTTTGGCTACCATCAGTAGGAACCACTCACAAGCTGCTCCCTGCCCCATCCTTGCAAACCCTGAGCTGTTTTTCCCCTTCTGGGTCAGGTGGCACCAAACGATCCAAAGCAGGTACTGGATGTTTTCCCTGGGATTTCCAGGGCGGCAGGAAGGCTGAGCTGAGCCGTGGCAGCTGTTTCTCCTATCTCGGCTCTCTGCCCGTCCCTGGGACCACCCTCCAGCTGCCTCCGTCCTGCTCTGAGACGCTCCCCTCTATCGCTGCAGGGATGGGGATAAGGCCCTGCATCCACGTACCCCAAGGGATGGGCAGAAAGGCGGCGTGAGCCAGAGTGTGTCTGTCCCCTCCGGCGGGGACGCTGTCCCCTCGCTGGCAATGCCAACGCCACGGCCGTGCCCGCTGCTCTGCTCTCCAGCAGGAGCACACAGCGGGCGCTTCAGCAGTGCCGTGTCCCAGGGGGTGGCAGTGGGGCTGTCCCACGCGGGGTCCCACCTGAGCCCCTCAGCAAGCCCGGGTGGGCACTGCTCTGCCCAGGCTGTGTCCTCTGGGCCGGCGCCTCCTTTGAGCAGGTTTGGGGGAAGCCTCGCTGGCAGATGAACAGCACATCAAACCCACGGCAGCGCCAGCGCTTCCTGCCGTGGGGCGAGGCCGAGCCGCGGTGAACCGGAGTGCGGCTGGAGCGGTTCTCAAGGGGAGCTGCAGCAGAACCGG